>NC_071668.1:38730378-39033409 GCF_028554725.1 Zeugodacus cucurbitae
ATTTTCATGCATTAGTATTTGACAGATCACGTGGGATTTCAGACATGGTGTCAAAGAGAAAGATGCTCAGTATGCTTTGACATTTCATCATGAATAGACTTACTAACGAGCAACGCTTGCAAATCATTGAATTTTATTACCAAAATCAGTGTTCGGTTCGAAATGTGTTTATCGACAAATTTTGTTCAGCGATGAGGCTCATTTCTGGTTGAATGGCTACGTAAATAAGCAAAATTGCCGCATTTGGGGTGAAGAGCAACCAGAAGCCGTTCAAGAACTGCCCATGCATCCCGAAAAATGCACTGTTTGGTGTGGTTTGTACGCTGGTGGAATCATTGGACCGTATTTTTTCAAAGATGCTGTTGGACGCAACGTTACGGTGAATGGCGATCGCTATCGTTCGATGCTAACAAACTTTTTGTTGCCAAAAATGGAAGAACTGAACTTGGTTGACATGTGGTTTCAACAAGATGGCGCTACATGCCACACAGCTCGCGATTCTATGGCCATTTTGAGGGAAAACTTCGGAGAACAATTCATCTCAAGAAATGGACCCGTAAGTTGGCCACCAAGATCATGCGATTTAACGCCTTTAGACTATTTTTTGTGGGGCTACGTCAAGTCTAAAGTCTACAGAAATAAGCCAGCAACTATTCCAGCTTTGGAAGACAACATTTCCGAAGAAATTCGGGCTATTCCGGCCGAAATGCTCGAAAAAGTTGCCCAAAATTGGACTTTCCGAATGGACCACCTAAGACGCAGCCGCGGTCAACATTTAAATGAATTATCAAGCTCTTAAAAAATCACCCTTTATATAACTATATTATTTACAACTTTTCTTTATACTAATATGCCCTGGTGCCGTTACGTAATATCACAATTTGAAGATCTTAAATGAATATGTTAATGTATAGTCTTAGATATAAAATAACTTGTGAACTTGGAACTTGGGTGAAATCTATTCGGGAATTCCTCCAACTACTATATTTAAACTTATTATAGTAAAATATACCCAGTAATCTGCTATAACCTCAACAAACAAACAAAAAACGAATTTATGACAATTTGTACTCCACATTTTTTTTTTAGTTTTTACATTTTCATATTTATGTTAACAATATCCAAAATTTACCTGCTTTTGTAATCACAATTAACTGGAGTGGTTTTCCGAAATAACGAATATTCGTTTTAACGAAAACCGCTTATAACGAACAAGAAAATTTGTTTCATAGAGTACCTTAAATAACGAGGTTCGTTATGATGATTTGTAAGTACTCGGTTTAACGAACAACATGAAGAAGACATATCAAGAAAGAGAAAAAAATTAAATAACATCGAACCAGAATTAAAAATAAAACTTGAAAAACTTCAAAAAATGCGCAAATTGAAAAAATGTTAAATGCTGAGGAGGTTGGTGTTGGATATTGGCATAGTCGGCCCATTGTCACGCCTACAAAATGGCCTTAACCGAAAACCAATAAATTGCTATAACTAGGCCATACATAATGTTATGAAATTAAAATTTGGTACATACGATCACAATAGGGAGGGGCATATTTAGAAGTATTTTTTAAGTGGACGTGGAGCCCACATATTGGTTTTTTGTATATATCTCGTAAGTTACTTAAGCTATATAAACCAATCTTACAAGTCACATTTCCTTTTAGTACCCTCACACACCATGAAAAAGTTGAAATCGGAAAATAACCACGCCCACCTCGCATACAAAGGCTATGTTGAAAATTACTAAAAGTGTGTTAACTCTCTAACGAAAAACATCACAAACAAACAATATTACAGAAGTAACAAGAAGAATAATTTAATACATCTTAGACGTACATAGATTCTGAATGGACGAAATTTATATGCTTTTTCGTAATAAACTTCTTCAGTGAGAAAAAGGGCTATAACAGTATTTTTTTTAACTGTCTGTTAGTGAAGTCAGTAATGCAGTTTAAGCCCCTTAAAATATTTCCCATAATGCCATCACACTTATTATTAAATTTACACTCTAAATATTCGCAGAATTAATCTATAAGTTGAAATTCTTTAAAGATTGGAAATTCTTCTTCTTCTTGACTGGCGTAGACACCGCTTACGCGGTTATAGCCTGGTCCTTCCATCGGAGTGGAGGTATCCCTCTTCCTCGGCTTCCACCAGCGGGTACTACATCGATAATTTTCAGAACTGGAGCACTTTCGTCCATTCGAACAACATGACCTAGCCAGCGTAGCCGCTTTCTGTTTATTCGCGGTATTCGCCGTTGTCAATGTTCGTAAATCTTGGACAAAATTTTCCTCTCGAAAACTCCTAGTGTCGTCTCATTTGAGGTTGACATCGTCCACGCTTCTGCTCCATAAAGCAGGATGGGAATGATAAACGCCTTATAGAGTTTGATTTTGGCTCGTCGAGAGAGGACTTTACTTTTCAGTTGCCTACTCAGTCCAAAGTAGCACCTGTTGGCAAGAGTGATTCTGCGTTAAATTTCGATGCTGACATTGTTGGTGTTATTGATGCTGGTTCCCAGGTAAACGAAATTATCTACGACTTCGAAGTTATGACTGTCAACAGTGACGACGGAGCCAAGACGCGAATGTGTTGACTGTTTGTTTGATGACAGGAGACATTTCGTCTTGTCCTCATTCACCTACCCATTCGCTTCGCTTCCTTATCCAGACGGGAAAAAGCAGAACAAACGGCGCGGTTGTTGATTCCGATGATATCAATATCATCGGCGTACGCCAAAAGCTGTACCTACACTCTTATAAAAAGTTGTACCTTCTCTATTTAGCTCTGCAGCTCGTATTTTTTCCAGCATCAAGATAAAGTAGTCACACGATAGAGAGTCACCTTGTCTGAAGCCTCGTTTGGTATCGAACGGCTCGGTGAGGTCCTTCCCAATCATAACGGATCTTTTGGTGCTGCTCAACGTCAGATTACACAGTCGTTTTAGTTTTGCTGTCAACTTTATGCCTGATTCAGACTTCGCGGCATAAAGATAGCTGCTTTTCGTGCTGTCGAAAGCAGCTTTAAAATCGACAAAACCTTATAGGCGATATTTAGGAGGCTTATCCCACGGTAATTGGTGCAGATTGTGGGATCTCCCTTTTTATGGATTGGGCAGAGCACACTGAGAATCCAATCGTCACGCATGCTTTCTTCCGACCATATTCCGCAAAGAAGCTGATGCATGCACCATATCAGCTCTTCGCCGACGTATTTGAATAGCTCGGCCGCTAATCTATCGGCTCCCGCCGCTTTGTTGTTCTTCAGGCGGTAATTGGGTTCGCCATCTCCTGGTTGTACTTTCACTGCAATTCAGCAGGTCGGAGAAGTGTTCCCTCCATAATCCCAGTATGCCCTGGACATCGGTTTTCAGATTACAACCTTGGTCTCTACATGAGGATGCTCCGGTCTTAAAAACTTCGTTAATTCGCTTAATTTTCGAGGATTACCTCTGTCGGCCAGCTTGTCAAGCTCTTCTTATTCACGCATTTTGGCCTCTTTCTCGCTACCCTCTTCAGCTCTCGGTATCTATCCCATCCCACACGTGTTGTGGTTGTTTACAACGTTGCGAGGTAGGCAGTCTGTTTTCTATCCGCTGCGAGACAACTATCCTCATCGTGCCAGCTCGTTTTTTGTCGTTGCTGAAATCCAATTATTTCGGCTGCCGCGGTACGCAGTGAGTGTGAGATGCCGTTCCACAGTTCCTTTATACCGAGAAGCTGATGAGTGCTCTCAGAGAGCAGGAGTGCAAGTCGAGTAGAGTATTTCTTGGCTGTCTGTTGCGATTGCAACCTTCCTTGTGTTTGTTGACGAACGTTCTTTGCTGCACAGGTCGGGTGCTTATCCGTATCGTATTTAGTTGTATGAGGACATCAAGCTAGGTACCTTCCCAATTAAGGGCCCGGACATTCCAGGTGCATGCCATCAAATCATAATCCTTAAAACGTTTGCTGAGGTCGTCATCAAAAGTGGGGTTTCTCTTCCGAGGCTTTCGTCGATTTTCATTCGTGCTTCGTTTTTATGTAGTGGGTCCCAAACCCTACGCACAACCGCAAAGTGGGTTCGCCTTCTCAATTTAGCTCGCCTCCAAATGGCTGTTTGTTGGCTACAGAGGATACTTGATCTAAAACCGGAAGTGGAGAGCTGCATGAACCATATTTAGAAGAATCGTTTCTGGCCACTCCCAAGTGAATGACAATCGAAATCCCATCCCATCCTCCATCTTAGATAGTGCACCGTAAATTGATCTCTTGATACTCGGATCATCTTCATTTAAGTGGCCAAGGACATTCCAAACATTTGGAAAAGTTTGATAACTTCCGCGATGCTTCGATAAAATAAATTTAGTGGATTGTGGTAACCCTGTAAGGCGCTTTTGCCCTATTTGATGCTGATAACCTCCTTGGCCAATGACTTTTAAAGTAACAGTAAATTTTATAGCTGGGTTTACTATAGTAAATCTTACATCATCAAAGGCTTCCTTAGAAAGTCTATTCCCACAAGCAAAAACAGTTTATTGTCGAGCATAATTCATATGCACATAGCAAATTACTTTTTTCAAACGCAGAATCACTCTTGCTAACAGGTGCTACTTTGGACTAAGTAGGCTCGATGATTAAAAACGAAAATCTACAAGTCGTTTATTCTTCCCGTCCTGCTTTATAGTGCAGAAGCGCGGACGATGTCAACATCCGATGAGACGACCCTAGGCGTTTTCGAGAGAGAAATTTTGATGGAACGATGAGCTGACATTGACATAGTTCAACTAATAAAAAGAGAACGGCTACCCTGGCTAAGTCATTATGTCCGAAAGGATGAAAACCTCCAGCTTTGAAAGTGTTCCATACAGTACCTGCCGCGGGAAGCAGAGCAAGAAATCCACTCAATTGGAAAGAACGTGTGGAAAAAACCTGGTTTCACTTGGGACTTTCAATTGTGTCGTCGAGATGACGCGCTATTATTGATAAGACTATGATCGAATATCGTTTCCTACGCCAATTACATACATACATACATAATCGGATGCTGAAGGGGAATGTGTCCAGCAAGTTTGGTTTATATAGCATGTTTTTTTTTTTTGATACAAGTATATACAAAAAACTTAACTCTCACTTTTTAAAGGAACATACATGCCACCAGTCCCTCCCCATTATGATTCTCTGTATAGGATTTGATTTACATTGCTTTATTTGTAGCTTAGTTATAGCAATTTATAGATTTTCCTTTAACGCTGTTTTAAGGACATGGCAATGGTCCTATTACGCGCATCTGCAATACTATGATGCCAATGAATATGTGTACCACGTTTATTATGATGTTTCAATATTTACTCAAGTTATCGTTTGCACGGCCATGACATCCTGATTTCAACTCGTTTCGTCATCCTGGTCATTTTGATAAACATAACACTACTCTTCGTTTAGTTTTATGACTTACAAATAACTGTTAAGTGAACAAAACGGTTATACTATATTTCGAATAATAAAACATGGCATGATGCGTAATAAGCGCAAATTCTGCAGCAAAGAAATAGTTACAGGTAAAATTTACACATTAAAATTCAATTAATGGAATTACCTTATCATTCAAATTCAATTTAATTTTATATATTTTTATAATTGTTGTTATGTTGATTTTAGTTGGCGCAGATGTTAACGCACACCACACGGTTTGGGGTAGCCACGACATCAATTCAAGAGGTGAGTCCCTATTAAACTTTAATAAGTAATTTAGTAATAGCAATCGAGGGGAGAGACCTACCTATATAGGACCCACCTCGAAAAACGTCGTAGACGTTACCCTCTACACCAGCAGTGGTACAACGTTAGAAAACTGGAGGGACCTAAGTACACCGTCATTCTCTGACCTTAGATATATGCGTTTCACTATTAGAACTGAGGCTAAAGCTACCCTTAAGGCTAGAAGAAAAACCAGAATTACAGACTGGGTACGGCGGGTGTGAATCTCTTCTATAGTGCTCCTATTAAGCCTTACCATTCGGCTTGTCCTATGCAGCGGCCCAAAACGCAAAACGAAAATCTTCAACTTGGCCAAGCTAGCTGAGGACTGTTGGAATGAATATAAGGATTTTCACAAAAGTTGGGAGCAAACGACAGTCCTGTAAAAACTTTTGTAACAGCTGCGAAAAGACAAACGAGGTGGCAAGTCTTAGAAATGTATGTATGTATGTGATTGGCGTTGCAACCGTTTAGCCGGTTATAGCCGAATCGACGATAGTGCGCCACCTCTCTCTCTCCTTCGCAGTTCGGCGCCAGTTGGAGATCCCAAGTGTAACCAGGTCGCTCTCCACCTGGTCCCTCCAACGGAGTGGAGGCCTTCCCCTTCCTCGGCTTCCTCCGGCGGGTACTGCATCGAACACTTTCAGGGCTGGAGTGTTTTCGTCCATTCGGACAACATGACCTAGCCAGCGTAGCCGCTGTCTTTTTATTCGCTGAACTATGTCAATGTCGTCGTATAACTCGTACAGCTCATCGTTCCATCGTCTGCGGTATTCGCCGTTGCCAATGTTCTGAGGACCATAAATCTTACGCAAAATTTTCCTCTCGAAAACTCCTAGTGTCGTCTCATCTGATGTTGACATCGTCCAAGCTTCTGCACCGTAAAGCAGGACGGGAATGATAAGCGACTTGTAGAGCTTGATTTTGGTTCGTCGAGGGAGGACTTTACTGTTCAATTGCCTACTCAGTCCAAAGTAGCACCTGTTGGCAAGAGTTATTCTGCGCTGGATTTCGAGGCTGACATTGTTCGTGTTGTTGATGCTGGTTCCCAGGTATACGAAATTATCTACGACCTCGAAGTTATGACTGTCAACAGTGACGTGGGAGCCAAGACGCGAATGCGCCGACTGTTTGTTTGATGACAGGAGATATTTCGTCTTGTCCTCATTCACCTCCAGACCCATTCGCTTCGCCTCCTTATCCATGCGGGAAAAAGCAGAACAAACGGCGAGGTTGTTGCTTCCGATGATATCAATATCATCGGCGAGGAGCTGTACACTCTTGTAGAAGATTGTACCTTCTCGGTTTAGCTCTGCAGCTCTTATAATTTTTTCCAGCATCAGGTTAAAGAAGTCGCACGATAGTGAGTCATCTTGTCTGAAACCTCGTTTGGTATCGAACGGCTCGGAGAGGTCCTTCCCAATCATGACGGAGCTTTTGGTGTTGCTCAACGTCAATTTACACAGCCGTATTAGTTTTGCGGGGATACCAAATTCAGACATCGCGGCGTAAAGGCAACTCCTTTTCGTGCTGTCGAAAGCAGCTTTAAAAACAAAACAAAAAGGTGGTGTGTGTCGATCCTCTTTTCACGGGTCTTCTCCAAAATTTGGCGCATGGTGAATATCTGGTCAGTTGTCGATTTTCCAGGTCTAAAGCCACACTGATAAGGTCCAATCAGTTTGTTGACGGTGGGCTTTAGTCTTTCACACAGTACGCTCGATAGAACCTTGTATGCGATATTTAGGAGGCTGATCCCACGGTAATTGGCGCAGATTGTGGGATCTCCCTTTTTATGGATTGGGCAGAGCACACTGAGATTCCAATCGTCAGGCATGCTTTCTTCCGAGCATATTCTGCAAAGAAGCTGATGCATGCACCTTATCAGTTCTTCGCCGCCGTATTTGAATAGTTCTGCCGGTAATCTATCGGCCCCCGCTGCTTTGTTGTTCTTCAAGCGGGTAATTGCTATTCGAATTTCTTCATGGTCGGGTAATGGAACATCTGTTCCATCGTCATCGATTGGGGGATCGGGTTCGCCATCTCCTGGTGTTGTACTCTCACTGCCATTCAGCAGGTCGGAGAAGTGTTCCCAGTATGCCCTGGACATCGGTTACCAGATTACCACCTTGGTCTCTACATGAGGATGCTCTGGTCTTGAAACCTTCGTTAAGTCGCTTCTTTTTTCATAAAATTTTCGAGCATTCCTTCTGTCTGCCAGCTTCTCAAGCTCTTCGTACTCACGCATTTCGGCCTCTTTCTTTTTTTGTCTGCAGATGCGTCTCGCTTCCCTCTTCAGCTCTCGGTATCTATCCCATCCGGCACGTGTAGTGGTCGTTTGCAACGTAGCGAGGTAGGAAGTCTGTTTTCTCTCCGATGCGAGACGGCACTCCTCATCGTACCAGCTTGTTTTTTGTCGTTGCCGAAAACCAATTGTTTCGACTGCAGCGGTACGCAGTGAGTTTGAGATGCCGTTCCACAGTT
Source organism: Zeugodacus cucurbitae (assembly GCF_028554725.1). NCBI lineage: Eukaryota > Metazoa > Arthropoda > Insecta > Diptera > Tephritidae > Zeugodacus > Zeugodacus cucurbitae. The sequence goes on from NC_071668.1 coordinate 38,738,604, forward strand.
CCCTTATACCGAGATGCTGATGAGTGCTCTCAGAGAGCAGGAGTGCAAGTCGAGTAGAGTATTTCGTGGCTGTCTGTTGCGATTGCAGCTTTTCGACGTCGAACCTTCCTTGTGTTTGTTGACGGGCATTCTTTGCTGCACAGAGGCGGGTGCGTATCTTCGCTGCGACCAGATAATGGTCCGAGTCTATATTTGGTCCTCGGAGCGTACGCACGTCTAAAACACAGGAGACATGTCTTCCGTCTATCACAACGTGATCGATTTGGTTCCGCGTGTTTCGATCAGGAGACAGCCAAGTAGCTTGATGTATTTTCTTATGCTGGAATCTGGTACTACAGACGACCATATTTCGGGCCCCAGCGAAGTCGATCAGCCTCAGGCCGTTTGGCGATGTTTCGTCATGGAGGCTGAATTTTCCGGCTGTTGTGCCAAAGACACCTTCTTTACCCACCCTGGCGTTAAAATCGCCAAGCACGACTTTTACATCGTGGCGGGGGCAGCGCTCATAGGTGCGTTCTAGGCGCTCATAGAAAGCATCTTTAGTCACATCGTCCTTCTCTTCCGTTGGGGCGTGGGCGCAAATCAGCGTTATGTTGAAGAACCTCGCTTTTATGCGGATTGTGGCAAGACGTTCATCCACCGGGGTGAATGCCAGGACTCTGCGACGGAGTCTCTCTCCCACCACAAATCCAACACCAAATTTGCGCTCCTTTATATGGCCGCTGTAGTAGATGTCACAAGGACCCACCTTCTTCCGTCCATGTCCCGTCCATCGCACTGCTTGGATGGCGGTGATGTCAGCCTTTAGTCGTATGAGGACATCAGCCAGCTGGACAGAGGCACCTTCCCAATTAAGAGTCCGGACATTCCAGGTGCATACCCTTAAAGCATTATCCTTAAAACGTGTGCAGGGGTCGTCATCAAAAGGGGGGTGTCTCATCCGAGGCTTTCGTAGATTTTTCATTGGTACTTCGTTTTTATGTGGCGGGTCCCAAACCCTACGCACAACCGCATAAGTGGGCTTCACCGTCTCACTTTAGCTCGCCTTCAAACGGATGTCTGTTGGCTACCCAGAGGATACTTGGTCTAAAACCGGAAGTCGTGAGCTGCTTGTACCATGTGGAGAAGAATCGTTTCTGGCCACTCCCAAGTGAATGACAATCAAAAACTTTCCTCACTTGCGTGAACTTCTACACATGATCCCATCCATCCCCTTAGAAAGCTGTTATATAAATGCCCCGCCTCGAACGGGTATAATTCGCAAGGATAACGGAGAGTGGACGGACAATTGCAGGGATTCGTTAGAGGTTCGGCGTGCACTTTCCGGGATGCAAGGACATGGGTAATTCTATACTCGAAGGAAATGCTACTGATATCCTGTCCGAGCACAGAATTACGGAGGATTAAAAAAATGGGTAATCCGCTACTTCAACCCATTCAAATCGCCCGGTACGTAGGGTATCTTTCCAGCCAAGCTACAGCATTACCGCCGGTACTGGTACTGGGACTTAATCCGGAAAAGACAGGCTTGCTAGGAGGCCCCTTCGGTAAATGGGACTGCACTCGTCCTCAAAGACCCTACCAAATACCTGGGGGTAGTGTTGGACAGCAAACTTCCGTGAAAGCACAATGTGGAAGAAAGAGTAAGGGAAGCCAGTAATGCTCTATATGCATGCAAGAAGATGCTAGGCACTACCTGCGGGCTTTCTCCCTCTCTCATGCACTGGAGCTCCACAGCAATTGTGAGACCAATTCTGTTCTACGGTTTTCTGGTGTGGTGGACGTGTACAAGGAAATCTACATTCCAAGATGTAGGACCATGGTTGGCATTCTTACTGGTCACAGCCTAGTAGCGGCACACGCCTATAAAATGGAGCTGTCAGATCAGGAGGAATGCAGGAAGTGTCAAGATCGGGGCCACACAATACGATAATTTGGAGGAGAACTCATAAACTCTTAGCTAAAAAACATTAACTTAAAAAATGTTATTTTACAAATGCTAGAAATTTCATTGTTATTAAATTATTTAATAACATGTTTTATGTTTTTTCTTAACTTCCGTTTTATTAACTTCTTTTATTAGATGTGTATGTATATGATTCGTCACATATTAGTTTTGAATTTTTTGAATTCTCAATGTATGTATAATGGATAATAATGGATATTATTCTTTTTATTTCTTATGATATAACTTTAATTGCAACACACTTTTTTCTTATACACGTAAATTTTGTTGTTTCGTCCTCCAGTGTTCAAACATGCGAATACTTTATGTTATATTTTTAGGGGCATCACTAAGTGCGGATTCCTCTATGAAATGGCATTCCTATATTTGGTACAGTGTTTTATGGGTATCAAGTTTGCTGCAAATAAACATAAACACTTTATGAATAAACACATTTTTAATAAATATATATATTTTTTTAATAAATTAAATTCATATTTAATATATATTTTTTAAGATGAAACCACATATTTTTTTAAATACACATAAAACGTAGTTTCATATAGTTTTATATGCGGTATATAATAGGCCGAATCATTGAATCCGGAGCGAATTCGATTTCGATATGATAAAGATTTTCGATTGAAAATTTTTAAGCTATCATTGATTCCGTCGATAAACTGCTTTACCATAAAGTGAGGCCGTAAAACTGTTTTATCGACTTTTATAGACAAATGCGACAAAGCTGATAAACTTAATTTTCTCTACTTTATGCTTCGTTTAAATTCAGTTTAAAACTGACCTCCTCATTGCGTGCACTTAAAGTTACACACTATTAATAACTTACACGTGATATATTTACACATTTTCTTTCATCCAGTTTTGTCCAGGATTGAATATACCTACACCATTTACCTATTGTGAAACTTATTTCGCTATTTAGTTCGGCTACATTAACTTTTCCGAAAGTTATTAAAAATTGCTTTTACAGCAGAAATTTGAAAATTAAGTTCTGAAATAATGTTTTTTAAAGAAAACTAGATAAATTTCAAGAATAACATTCAATAGTTACAAATTAAAAAAAAACTTATTCTATATAAATTTTAAATAGTTTTTATAATATTCTTTCCCTAGGCTTTGCAAAAAAAAATTAACTTTCCAAGCATTCAGCGTATTTTCTACTAGCCTTCCAATTGGAGCAAATGTATATGTATATATGTATCTAACAAATATCCAATTTATTTGGACTAACTTATGATGATCAGTCCAAATACTAAGCTTTTTTCAGCTTTATCAGAACTATCTGCAGAGTCCATAGCCATCTCTTCGGCTTCTGCAATAGCATTAACCCTATTATTAATGGAGGTACGCCACTCCATTAATCTTTCTAGCAATTTGATTTCCAGCAAACGAATACCCGAAGTACCACACAGTGGTATGTCGGCGTTATGTCGTTATTTTTCTCTCGACCGATTGACACGAGCCTTTTTTGGGACGATCGATAAATTGTATGGATGCTAAGTCGATTTTATGCTGGTCCCACCAAGGCCTAAATTGTCTCAATCTTACGATAGGTCACATGACGTTCTTGCAATATCAGTTTGTGCACGGTTGCTAAAAAAATAATTGCGAGAAAATGTTAGCATTAAATTTAATTTTTTAACAAAACGATATTTTAATTTACTGTAAACAACATAACTTGCGTTCGTATGTCGAAACATTATGAGTATGTATAACATAAAAAATGCGATAAAGATGTTATACCCCTGTCAGACGGCGGCGTTAATTATCTGAGTTAACTCCGTTTGCTAACTCCCATTTAATCCCCAAAATTTTAGGGAGTTAGGTTAGGTAATGCTCGAAAATTCGATGAAAAGATCCGGCGAGTAACTGAAGGTTGGCGTTGAGCATCACCAAAATCTCCGTCAGGATCGGGAAGGACCTCTCCGAGCCGTACGATGCCAAACGAGGTTTCAGACAGTTTGACCTACTATCGTTGGACTTCTTTAACCTGATGCTGGAGAAAATAATAAGAGTCGCACAGTACAGCTCCTGGCGTACGCCGATGATATCGATATCATTAGAAACAACACGCGCGCCGTTAGTTCTGCTTTTTCAAGACTGGATAAGGAAGCGAAGCGTATGGGTCTGGTGGAGAACGAGAAGAAAACGAAATATCTTGTCATCAAACAAACAGCGTCTTGGCTCCTACGTCACTGTTGACAGTCATAACTTTGAAGTTGTAGATAATTTCTTATACCTAGGCACCAGAATCAACATCGATAATGATGTCAGCCTTGAAATCCAACGCAGAATTACTCTTACCAACAGCTGGACTGAGTAGGCAATTGAAAAGTAAAGTCCTCTCTCGAAGCAGAAGCGTGGACGATGTCAACATCCGATGAGACGGCACTAGGATTTTTCGGGAGAAAGGTTTTGCGGAAGAATAATGTTCCTTAAACATTGGCAACGGCAAATACCGCAGAAGATGGAATGATGAGCTGTATGTGTTATTCGATGACATAGACATACTCCAGCGAATAACTCGGATTCAGCTATAACCGCGTAAGCGGTATCTACCCCAGTCAAAGACATCTTTATTTTCAGCAAAGAGCATATTTTTTATATAAAAGATTTTTTAGCATAAATGCAATTAACAAAATTAGTAGTGCTTTAGTATTTGGAAATTCAATATGGCAATACGAGCAACACATGCAATCCGACATGCAAGAATCCTTCTATTTTCAATATATGGAATAGTAACATTTATGTTGTCAAGCTGGTAGCCTTTGTGATTAACTAGATAATTTTATTATCCCTTATAATTCAATATTATATAGCGGAATTGAATTCAGTTATCTAATATTATAAAACAATAACAAGTAAAGAAAGAACTAAGACCGGGTGTATTCAAAGACTTTATACTCTCGCAATTTAGTAATGTAATTTTAATAAGAGAAGATACAATTTGATTTGATAGACGCAAATCATTAAATATAGTATATGAGGGCTGGGGTAAATCATGGACCACTTTAAACTATTATTGCCACCAAGCTACATTATTTCCAATGTTATACGCTCACATAATTTTGGTAAGATATCTGCAGTATAAATTCCACCGAAAGTTTGAAAACTCGAATATGAGGTATATGGGGAGTATAAAAGAAACATTGACCAAATTTTTAACCCAGAGGCAATAATTGGAAGAAACACATTACATTTTCTTGACACCCTGATAACACGGATAAAAAATGGGCGAAATCGGTTCACAGCCACGACTACTTTCCTTATAACTCAATTTTGAATTCCATTTTATTCCTTCACTTTATAATGTAAACATATAGAACCAATGAAGATAGCGGAATAAAACTTTACAAAAATGGTTCATATCGTCTCTGGCTGCACTTATGATAAATTTGTCGAAAACGGACTATAACTTTTCAAGGCCCCAGATATCGAGTATGTTGAACTCAGCGCCTAAGGATAAATTTTAATCGAAAATATGGGTAAATATCTCAGATAATTTAATGTAATTCAGAGGAAATTGTTTTCTTATTAAAATCGGGACATAACATCTCCATATACCTAATTATAGGTTTTTCAAAAATACGGTGGGCTTTATTCCGCATATATGTATTGGTTAATATGTGAGGTATCTTAGCAAAATTTAGTGAGCGAAAATGAATGAAATCGGTTCAGGAATTACCTCAGCCATCATATACTATATATGACGATTTTCGTTATTCCGAATTTATGGGTAAATTTGTGTGCTATGTAAATAAAATTTCTTCAATAAATTGCGAGAGTATAAAATGTTCGGTTGCACCAAAACTTAGCCTTTCATTACTTGTTTTATTTTATTTTGTTTATTTCCTGCAACAAAATAAACTGTCTAATAGAATTGATTCCAGAAAGTATTGTTGACGAGATATGCACTAGTTTACGAGATAAGCACAAAAAATGTCCCCATTCCCAAAAAAATTCATTCAAATATGTCTCTCCCTTGTGTGATCCGCAGTACAGAATTTCACTTTCATAGCTATATTTATGCTTAGGTGTAGAACTTAATGCATTTTCGGTTTTCGTAATTTTTGGGGCGTAACAGTGGTCCTATTGCGACCATTACGAAAGTTCAACTCTACTAGTCACTAGTAATGAGCGATATTACACTACCGGTGATATTGTCGTTATGACTGAAATATCACTGATAGCGACAGTGACTGCTAGGCCGCAATATCAGTGATTGCTGATTTTTTACAGGCCAATATTTTACTGTGAATAAAATTTATCACTGGTACTAACTATTTAACAGAAGTTGTATGCGGTGATTTTTAGGTATTCGAGCTAGATATAGAATTTGTAATATTAGGTTGTTCATTGTGAATTTATTCATTTGAATAGTATTCAACGAAAATTTGAAAAAATTTCTTCAAATACGATGTTTGATTCGATGAAAAAAATTAAAAAATTATATACATATATATTATTAATATTATAAGAAAATCTGAAAATTACATTTAATAAAAAATAAGTAAATTGTGGCAATTTTTCGACCAAATAAGTGAATTTCATGCAAAATAAAAATTGCAAAAAAAAGTATTTCGTATAAAACCACGAATTCAAATTTAAACAAGTAAGGAAGGGCTAAGTTCGGGTGTAACCGAACATTTTATACTCTCGCAATTTATTTATTGAACTTTATTTATATTAATAATACACAATTTGACCCACATATTCGGCATATATAGTGCATAAAGTCCATTGAAAGTTGGAAACCATAATATTTGGTTAGAAGCACCGAGGTCCTCGTGTTCGATATATGGGGCCTATGGTCCGATTTCGACGATTTTTAGAATGGGGCTGCCACACTATAAACATAGTATTTGTGCAAAGCTCTGCACCGATATCTTCACTAGTGCTTACTTTATATATTGTAAAGTAAGCGATACAGATAGTCTTCAAAGTTCTGGTATATAGAAGTAGGCGCGGTTGTGAAGCGATTTGGCCTATTTTCACAACATATCATTGGGATGTAAGGAAACTATTACAAACCAAGTTTTATTGAAATCGGTCGAGTAGTTCCTGAGATATGGTTTTTTACCCATAAGTGGGCGACGCCACGCCCATTTTTCATTTTGTAAAAAAATCTTAGTGCAGCTTTCATCTGCCATTTCTTATATGAAATTTAGTGTTTCTGACGTTTTTCGTTAGTGAGTTAACAAACTTTCAGTAATTTTCAACCTAACCTTTGTATGGGAGGGGGCGTGGTTATTATCAGATTTCTGTCATTTTTGGATTGTTTAAGGAAATGGCTAAAAAAAAACGACTGCTGAAAGTTTGGTTTATATAGCTCTATTGGTTTGCGAGATATATACAAAAAACCGATTTGGGGCGGGGCCACGCCCACTTCTCCAAAAAAATTACATCGAAATATGCCCCCTCATAGTGCGATCCTACATACCAAATTTTATTTCCATAGCTTTATTTATGGCTTAGTTATGGCACTTTATGTGTTTTCGGTTTTCGCCATTTTGTGGGCGTGGCAGTGGTTCGATTTTGCTCATTTTCGAAAGCAACCTTCCTATGGTGCCAAGAAATAAGTGTGCCAAATTTCATCAAGATATCTTAATTTTTACTCAAGTTACAGCTTGCACAGACGGACGGACAGACATTCGGAATCGGATTTGAACTCCACTCTTCACCTTGATCACTTTTGTATATATAACCCTATATCTAACTCGTTTAATTTTGGGTGTTACAAACAACCGTTATGTGAACAAAACTATAATACTCTCTTTAGCAACTTTTGTTGCGAGAGTATAAAAAGCATATGGGCATTTCCGCCATGTCGAACGTGACAATTGTAGACCTTTCAACTAAAAAAAATATGAACTAAAATGTTTTTTAATCTTGACAGTAGGATATTTTAATAGCCCTTCATTAGCTCTACATTTAGTGTTAAGGTTTTCATTTTCAAGATAATTGCAAAAAACCAGGGCATTCGCACGGGACAAAAAATGGAAGTCGTTTTTCGGGACAACGATTCAAGCGGCGATTTTAGCGGATTGTGAGGATGCCTTTAAAATTGATAAGAATTTCACGCAAAAATAATTTGTAGTTTATTTTTAATTAAATATTTACCACATTCGCAAGGGACATATTTTTCCATCATAATATTTATGTTGATTTTGTTGTTATAATACGGAATTATTTAACAAAAAGTCCAAAAAAATGGCTTAAAAAAGTAGTAAATGTATTTATTTAGAACGTCTAGAACGTACCTATGAGCGCTGCCCCCGCCACGATGTAAAAATCGTGCTTGGCGATTTCAACGCTAGGGTGGGTAAAGAAGGTGTCTTTGGCACAACAGTCAGAAAATTCAGCCTCCATGACGAAACATCACCAAACGGTCTGAGGCTGATCGACTTCGCCGGGGCCCGAAATATGGTCGTCTGTAGTACTAGATTCCAGCATAAGAAAATCCATCAAGCTACTTGGCTGTCCCCGGATCGAATCACTCGCAACCAGATCGATCATGTTGTGATAGATGGACGACATGTCTCCAGTGTTTTGATGTGCGTACGCTTCGTGGTCCCAACATCGACTCGGACCACTATCTTGTAGCAGCTAAGATACGCACCCGCCTCTGTGTAGAAAAGCGTACACGTCAACAAACACAAGGAAGGTTCGACATCGAGAAGCTGCAATCACAACCGATAGCCGAGCGATTTTCTACTCGACTTGCACTCCTGCTCTCTGAGAGCACTCATCAGAATCTCGGTATAAGGGAGCTGTGGGACGGCATATCAAACTAATTACGTACAGCTGCAACCGAAACCATTGGTTTTCGGAAAAGCCAAAAAAACAGCTGGTATGACGAGGATTGTCGTCTCGCAGTGGAGAGAAAACAGACTGCCTACCTCGCAATGTTGCGATCGACCGCAACACGAGCGGGATGGGAAAGATACCGAGAGCTGAAGAGGGAAGCGAGACGCATTTGCAGACAAAAAAAGAAAGAGGCCGAAATGCGTGAGTATGAAGAGCTTGACAAGCTAGCCGACAGGGGTAATGCTCGAAAATTTTACGAAAAGATCCGGCGACTAACTGAAGGTTTCAAGACCGGAGCGCACTCCTGTAGGACCCCCAGAGGTGATCTAGTTATTGATGACCAGAATATACTGAGTTTGTGGAGGGAACACTTCTCCAGCCTGCTGAATGGCAGTGAAAGTACAACACCAGGAGATGGCGAACCCGATTCCCCAACTGACGACGATGGAGCAGATGTTCCATTGCCCGACCATGAAGAAATTCGAATAGCAATTACCCGCTTGAAGAACAATAAGGCGGCGGGTGCCGATGGATTACCGGCCGAGCTATTCAAATACGGCGGCGAAGAGCTGATAAGGTGCTTGCATCAGCTTCTTTGCAGAATATGGTCGGAAGAAAGCATGCCTGACGATTGGAATCTCAGTGTACTCTGCCCAATACACAAAAAGGGATACCCCACAATTTGCGCCAATTACCGTGGGATAAGCCTCCTCAACATCGCGAATAAGGTTCTGTCGAACGTATTGTGTGAAAGACTAAAGCCCACCGTCAACAAACTGATTGGACCTTATCAGTGTGGCTTTAGACCTGGAAAATCAACAACAGACCAGATATTCACCATGCGTCAAATTTTGGAGAAGACCCGTGAAAATAGGATCGACACACACCATCTCTTTGTCGACTTTAAAGCTGCTTTCGACAGCACGAAAAGGAGCTGCCTTTATGCCGCGATGTCTGAATTTGGTATCCCCGCAAAACTAATACGGCTGTGTAAGTTGACGTTGAGCAACACCAAAAGCCCCGTCAGGATCGGGAAGGACCTCTCCGAGCCGTTCGATACCAGACGAGGTTTCAGACAAGGTGACTCACTCTCGTGTGATTTCTTTAACCTGATGCTGGAGAAAATAATACGAGCTGCAGAGCTAAATCGAGAAGGTACAATCTTCTATAAGAGTGTACAGCTACTGGCGTACGCCGATGATATCGATATCATTGGAAACAACACCCGCGCCGTTAGTTCTGCTTTTTCCAGACTGGATAAGGAAGCGAAGCGTATGGGTCTGGTGGTGAACGAGGACAAGACGAAATATCTCCTGTCGTCAAACAAACAGTCAGCGCATTCGCGTCTTGGCTCCCACGTCACTGTTGACAGTCATAACTTTGAAGTTGTAGATAATTTCGTCTACCTGGGAACCAGCATTAACACCAATAACAATGTCAGCCTGGAAATCCAACGCAGAATCACTCTTGCCAACAGGTGCTACTATGGACTAAGTAGGCAATTGAAAAGTAAAGTCCTCTCTCGACGAACAAAAGCCAAACTCTACAAGTCTCTCATCATTCCCGTCCTACTTTACGGTGCAGAGGCGTGGACGATGTCAACATCCGATGAGACGGCACTAGGAGTTTTCGAGAGAAAGGTTTTGCGGAATATTTAAGGTCCCTTAAGAATTGGCAACGGCGAATACCGCAGACGATGGAACGATGAGCTGTATGTGTTATTCGACGACATAGACATAGTCCAGCGAATAAAAAAACAGCGGCTACGCTGGCTAGGTCATGTTGTCCGAATGGATGAAAGTGCTCCAGCTCTGAAAGTATTCGATGCAGTACCCGCTGGTGGAAGCAGAGGAAGAGGGAGACCTCCACTCCGATGGAAGGACCAGGTGGAAAGGACCTGGCTCCGCTTGGAATAACCAATTGGCGCCAAACTGCCAGAAGGAGGGATGCGTGGCGCGCTGTTTTGGACTCGGCTATAACCGCGTAAGCGGTGTCTACGCCAGTCAAGAAGAAGAAGAACATTCAACAACAACAAAAATTCTATAGTATGAAATGAAAATAGTATTATGAATGTGAAATACAGCTTCTTTTCAGAAAATGTTGTCCTCGGGTATACAAATTTTTAGATTTCGTTATCTGCTAGACTTTCCTTTTGATAACTGCTCCCACTCCATCGACGGCTCCTTGCAAAAAAATCATATTCTAATGAAGAGTATTTTAATTATTTTATAAAATCAACCAGGCTTGATAATAGAAATTTGTTTTTAAACTGACCTCAACTTAAAAAAAATAATAATTTTAGAAAAGCTGCTATAGGATTTCTTAATTTTAGTTAAGAGATTTATCAAGAAAATAATATGTCATGCGTTAACTTGTCACTTTTAAAAGCAAACGATTTTCTCCTGACAACCTTGTTAAAATGAGCACTCTTATTTTGATTTGTAAGCCTATAATTTTCGCCAAATCTATTTAAATAGCTAGTTAGTGGTATTTAAAGTGCGGTTTTTGCTCATATGTAAATAATTAATGTAAATGTATCTTTTTACATACTTTTAAGTCAATTTTATAAAGACAGAAAATAATTTTAAATTTTTAAATTTCACACCTACGATGTCGCACGTGACCAATTTTAAGTAGTTACCAATACCACAAATCTTCTGATTTTTGAACAAGGTTTTTTTTTATTTTAATTGTATAAAAAATTACTGTTTATACCAGGGGCGAACGCAGGGGGGGCGGGGTTTTGGGGTGTTAAGCCCCCCCAAAGTAATTGATTTTTTAAATAATAGAATTTAATTCTACATAGTCATTTGAAAAATTGTAATTTGTTGTTTTCAAAGCAATCTTTGTGCCGACGATGTATGAATATGTAAAATAAATGAATACATTAGTCACTAACAGCGTTGCCGTTTTGATACAATTGTATCTTTTTTGATACTTTTTTTTCTAAATTTAGCGATTTGATACTTTTTTGTTCACAAACGGCCTATTTTGATACTTTTCTGCTGATAGAATTTAATTTTTTGAAACTATGAAAATGTTAAACTAAAAACAAACCTATTGTATCTAGGGATGCAAACGATGTATCGATGTTTTTGAAACATCGATGTTTTCGTCAAAAAGCATCGATGTTAGCCATCGATGTCTTGAATCTAAAAATATCGATGCATCGATGTCACTTTCAACGATGTTTTATGTCGATGTTTTAAATAAAAATTTGACTTCAGACTTTTTCGGGTATTAACTCGAAGCCCTCTATTTGGATACTCTTTATTACATTGGAATTAGATTTTTGTAAAATACGGAGAATTCGTTAAGGGAATGTGAGCTTGGACAATACTGCGGTTACTTTTATGATTTATTTATACAATTTAATTCTGGCCTAGGCTGCTGCGTTAGATCAGAGATTCAAATTACTGCATTTTAACGATGCTATCAAAGAATCGCGCTGATACAACAGAATCTTCGGATGAGTGTGAAACAGAATACTCGTTTGATATTTGGAACCAAAATAAACATTTGATCCACCAAAAAGTGAAATGTAAGCTGTCAAATTTATCTACAATTACAGAGACGGAATGTTGAAGAGAAAGTGTATCTCGGCAATCCCCCCCTAGCAATCAGAAGTCAATAGAGTTTGCGTTGACATGAATACTGTGTTTCCGGAGTTGTATAAATAGTCTTATTAATATTTACACATTGTGGCCACTTAGTGCCGAGTAAACGACCGTTTTCTAAACCCAGGGCAACTATCACGCAGAAGTAAAATCGAAAAGAAATGGCAGTGAAAAAACTTTCCATGTCGTTGTTTTGAAATTCTGTTATTTATTGAGAAAAAACTTTAACAGACTTATAATGCTAAGTGAAATAAAATGTATCAACTTAAGTCGTACTACATTTCATTTATTTATGCTTCTGCTTCTGTATCCCTTAGCTTTTCACACTAAATTTAAAAAAAAGTTAAAAAAAACATCGATGTTTCGATGTATCGATGTTTTAATGGCCGATGTTTTTGAGTTCGATGGGTTTTGAAGAAACATCGATACATCGAACCATCGATGTTTCATTTCACGATGTTTGCATCCCTAATTGTATCTGGATAGTATTAAAAAGTTGTGGGAATGTAGGCCAATTAAAAAACCCAGAAAAATATAAACTGGACAGAGACTTTTTTTTAATTTGCTTCAAAGTAATGAGTTTGCTTTATAACTCTGTGGCTGCTGAACTGGATTTTTTTAGATTTAAGGGGAATTGTGAGTCGAAAATGGACTTCTTTTGAAAAGTAGTTCTGAACTGAAAAGTCACCAATAAGGTTTCTATTATTTTTTTTAGAGTTTATTGTTAATCATAATACAGGAAAAATAAAAACTCATTTATTATGACTTTCAGTTTTCGTTCCATGAGCAAACTGTTGTGAAATAAATTTAAATTAAAAAAGAATTATGCTAATTGCAAAAAAATACTTGAGTGCCTTAACTAAAATGTCTACATTTTTAATAAAAACAACCAGAAAAAACTGGTCTGAATTAGATACACAACTTTACTTATTATTTGTTTTTCAAATGAAAATTTTTAAAACAACGGTTGTGCTTTTGATACTTTTTTTGCTTGGTAACATATACTTAATTTTTTTAGCTCGCGGCAACACTTGTCACTAATGATTAGAGCGTGAATGAGAATAGAACAAATGAATTATGTGCGTACGTGTGTTTTGTTCTTGTGCCGTTTTTGCATTTTCCTTATATTTTTGCATTCGAAGGCGAACCGGAAGAATATTACCGCAGATCAATTTATATACCGTTTTTAGATCATTTTCTGGACCAAATCAATTAACGTTTTTTAAAACATCGAGAGCTGCTTTCCAAAATTGAAAACATTTTGCCAAATAAATGCATAAATCTTGATGTTATTGAAATGCAGGAGACTGTTCGTGTTTTAGAAAAGCAATGGTCCGCTGATGTAGAAGATCCCGATGATTTCGTTGCTGAATTTAGAATGTGGAAAATGTTAAAAATCTTTTCTTCAGAATATATTTTCTAACTAAAATTTTGAATATATTTTCAGGAACTGGTTAAATCAAACAAAGAGATACAAACCTTTTTTAGACGCGTTGAATTGTTGCGATGCAAAAATTTACAAAACAGTGCATCGTTTTTTAAAGATTGGAGCAACAATCCCTTTATCTGTCGCTTCAAGTGAACGCTCGTTTTCCTCACTTCGCAGGCTTAAAACATATTTAAGAAATAAAACTGGAGAAGCACGCCTGAACGGAATGGCTCTCTTGAATATCCATAGAGATATAGACGTGACGGAGGAAGAGATTTTAAATGTTATGGCCCAAAATAAAAGAAGATTAGACTTCAATTTGTGAATAAAATAATGAAACATTGTCTTTTTACCTGAAACGCCAACGCGTTGCCAATGGTCTTTATTAAAGATTTACAGCATTGTTGAGGACTGCGGATTTCACCAATTTGTGAAAGCACTAAATCCTTGATATCAAATGCCTTGTTGGCATGTGGTGTCAAAAACAACAATTCCAGCACTAGTTTTTTCATTAAAAAATATATATATTTAAATTCCACCGCTATAAAATCCTCTTTATTTATACTTTGATATTAAACCTTATCAAAATAAATGACTTCATATTTAAGTCTGGTTCAATACCATTGTTTAAATTTTTCGAATTATTCAATTTGGACATTCCATTTGAAAGATTTCACAAGTTTAAAAATGTAAGCTATTTGAAATATGTCTCATGGTCGCCGGTCACCCCGCTAGGTTAGACAACACCATAACGGGGCAACTCGACAAGCAAAAGTTTATCACATACTAACTGCCAAATCGATAACTTATTATTATCTATTCGAACTACTGCATTTTTAATACACCAATCTATACTACAATAATAAGAGGAAAGATTTGTATGTATGTTTTTATAGAATAAACTCGAAAACCTGTGCCGATTTCGAAAATCCTTTCACCATTGGAAAGCTACATTTTCCCAGAGTAACATAGGCTATATTTATTGTCTCAACTTTCTAGAAATAGTTCCCAGGTGAGGGTATCAAAAAGACTCCGTGATGGAGAATCTTAATCTGAAACTGAAAATCGTCATGCAAGTCATTCTCTGCGCATCGCAATCGCGTGCCAGAGAGTCGAGTAACGAGTGCTCGTAGCTGCTTGCTGAACAAAATTTCAAAACCTGCTAAGTACGCGCTTGAGAGTCGAGTACGGAGCGTGTGCAGCGGTTTGAAGTGTGAAATATTTGAATATACAAGCTCGCACTAGACCGTCGAACTCTGAGCATTTCTAACGCCTACATAATCAGATAGAAAGACAACGGACATCAAAGACAAGTTTTTGCTCATTACAAACAATTTCATGTTCGAGTTTTCCATTTGTATGGGAGAGTCTTTTAAAATGTTTGTTTAAGCCCGTGCAAAGCTCGACAGCAAAATTTGTTAGCCGGCAGCGATGGCGGTGTTAAAAATGGTGCTGTTACAGCGAATGCCAATAAACCAAATGAGTGGAATATTGGAAAAGTATTGCATGTTATAAAAACAAAAAAATATATAAAAATGTCGGAAAATGTGTTTCACAATTCTCCAAAATTTTCAAATCGATCCGAGTAAAATTCTAAGAGTTACCATTTGGAAGGTTCACCTATTAGGCCACGTCAGTTTCATTTAAAAAAATTAAAAAAATAAAAAAAATCTCTCAATACTCAATTTTTCAGTCAGTGGACACGATTTCTCGAAAAATTATAAAGAGATTTTGTTAAAACTTTGCACATCTCTTTGAAATAACATTATAGAGTTATTGAACGAAAAATTTATATTTTTCATAATTAGCCAATATATGCGAAAATTATACCAAAATAATTAGTATTTTTATTCAAATTCTGTAAAAAATTCAAATTTTAACATTTTCTTTTTTGGATAATTTATTAAATAGATTTTTAATATTTTTGGTTTAGTAATTTTGGATGAACAAATAATGAGTTCAGCTGTCCGCTGCAAGAGCTTTTTTTTGGACACTTCATGGGAATGAGGTACACGCGGCTGGGTTTTCGGAATTTTAAAATAAAAATTTTCCAAAATACTGTTCAAATATGTATCTTTGATATGCTGAATTCTTTAAATAAAAAATATAATTGTATATACAGAGCACGCTGGAAAACATGAAGTAAACCAACTAAACCAGTGTAGTTCACATTTGCGAAATATTAATGTTTTCGGATACCCAAAAAGAGTAAGTTAATATTGTGATCCCCGCTTAAGTGGCCCCCTTTTAAGGACATTTCCCGCATAATATTTTGCGACATCCGTTCTTTTTCTCTTAATTTACATGTAAAATTCCCCGCTTAAGAGCATCCGCTTAAGTGCCTTTCCCGCTTAAATGCCTGAAAAATTTAAGCCACAAATTAAAAAAATTGTTTGCAATTTTTCTCTTTTAAGTGCCTTTTCATATTTTTGAGCAAAAACTTGGTAAGCACCTCTAGGCACTTAATCGGGATTTATTTAAGTCCCTTTCCCACTTAAGTGTCTCAAAAGTCTGGCATGTTAAGCGGGAATTACTGTATATGCTTACGCATCTAAATTCACATTTTATTGTTGTTTCGTTATAAGTAAAATCATATTACAAAAAAATCAGAAGTGCATATTTGGATGTACTTTTTTTAGAAAAGTGGGTGTGGCCCGGTCCCCTACTAATTTTTTTATATATACCTCGCAAATAATTAAAGCTACAGCTGTGTACAAAATAATAATACTGCTAAAAAGTCAATATTTGAATTTCTTATAAAAAGTCATAACAGAAACATTAATTTTACAATTATATCGCTTTTATTAATATAAAATCGCAAAATTTTTCAATATAATTCAAGACTAAAAGTACGAAAATTCGATGTTCAAAAACATTTTAGTATTTCACACCTGGTTTAAAAAAGTATCTGATACATATTTGGTAAATCTAAGATTATGTACAGATATAAAGAAATGCACATACTGTCGTGAACCTGTGCCTTCAAAAAGAATAACTTTACTTTAATTTGTTCATAATATATTTCGGTAGTTTTCCAATTTCAATAAGACTCCAACACACGCACAATTATTATTTTGAGCATAACTGTACATATATAACGATAGGGTAAAATTTTAATCAGCATATTCTTCTGATATCTGTTTCACTTCTCCTATAGGAACAAGTGAATAGCTCATAAACGCATTTTTTTCATTAGATATTTCAAGGAGTGATGTAAAAGTTCGTTAACTACACCTACAGTGGCTCACAGCTTATTTCGTGAGCCCATTTTTTAAATAGAAAATGAGTAAAATTCTTGTACATGTATATTTTATTTTTAAATAAACTTAATGTTTTGCACACATTCAAAATATTTTTCGCTTAAGCATAATACAGTGATCGCCGCTTAAGAGACTCCCGTTTAAGTGACCACACTTTGCGGCATCGTTGTTTTTTCTCTAAATTTTCATATAAAACTCCTCGCTTAAGAGCATCCGATTAAGTGCCTTCCCCGCATAAATCCCTTTAATATTTAATTATTTTTATCTTTTAAGTGCCTTTTAATTTTTTTGACATTGAATGCTCTAAGTATTGTCAAAAAGAAAATATATATATATAGTTTTGTAATGTTCTTTTCCATATTTATTGTTATTAGTAAAATTTTTTGTTATTAATAAGAAATAAATGTGACTTTCATTCATGGGTCTATAGAAAACGTGAATTAGTAGTGATTAGGGTGGTAGCGTTGAACAAAATACTACTCCAACTCAACGAAGGTGGGGTTAAATCAGTAGCATATGCAGACGACATAGTGTTCATGGTATCAGACATGTTCCCTTCAACAGTCTGCGAGATTATGGAAAGAGCCCTGAGAAGGTTAAACATATGGGCCACGAATAACGGACTAGGTGTTAACCCTAATAAAACAGAACTGATGCTATATACAAGCAGAACCAAGATTACATTCTCCCAAAGTTAGATTTCCAGGTGAGGATACCCTCTAAACGAGAATGGAGAAGAGGCCTAATAAGGGAGAAAAATACCATATCAGTCTATACCGACGGGTCCAAAACGGACTGCGGAGTAGGTACAAGGGTATACTCATGATCTTAAGATGTCTCGCTCCTTCCGTCTACCGAACTTGGCTAGCATCTTCCAAGCGGAAGTATTAGGCATAGAGAATACCTGTGAATCTCTATTGTCTAACTACGAAAGGATACATAAAGCAATCCTTGTCGCCAATGACTAACTCCATCGTAGTTCATAACTGCAAGAAGGCATTGAGCACCCCAGAAGACAAAGTACAGTTAGACTTGGTCTGTGTTCCCGGCCACAGGAACATTTTCGGTAACGAAAGGGCAGACGAGTTTGCAAAGGCGGGAGCTGTTCTAGACGAATCTTTTGCTGAGCTAATACCATGCTCGCTAGGATCGATCAGGAGAGAGCTCAACTTACAAATCGAACAATTAACTGAGAACAGATGGAAAAATTCAACAAAATATAAAATAATTAAACAGACTCACAGTTACTATAACGGGTGATTGGCCATTTGGAGAACATGCAATGAAAATGGGCATGCCCTACAATAACATTTACCGAGGCTGTGAACTAGATGGGAATAAGGAAACAATTTTCTACTTTTTCTGTGAATGTCCAGCCCTATCGCAGATCCGACACAGGCATCAAACCTTGATTGTATGTCCACTAAAAGCATATCGGACATAAGTAGGATGAAACGTGATAGCAGTAAATTATTTCTAGTGCTAATTGAGCCCATAAAATTATATGGCTGCACTCCTACCTACCTACAGTGGCTCACAGCCAAAATGATGCAGCAACGAAATGAAAAATCGCTTAGTAAAAAATCATGTTTATATTTCGAAATTAAAAACTTTTACTAATTTATTGATTAGGTACATATATGCTTAATCTTTTAAATAAAAAAATCGAAAAAAATTATTGATTCATAATAATACATTTAACGAAAGTGACTCCTGTTGGGTTGCCCGGAAAATACGAGAAAATCTCCATTTAAGTGTTCCAGTTTAAAGAAACGAAATGGAAAAAATCCTTGGGAAGAACAGTCATCCCAAAACCACAAGAAGAATACTCATAGAAGCTGATTTAAATGGCCGCACAGCCCGAAATAAACCATACATCAATGCTTAAACACGAAGTGCAAGGTTGAAGATTGCAAACGAACAGTTATACCCGAGACACACATGTGGTAAAAATACCATGATAAAAGCATTTTGGTGTTGTGTTTACTATGTACATAATGACACACATCGATTTGTAATAAGCCCACTAGTATTTGTTACATAGACATTCGATATTTCAAAAAAATGTAAACAATAAATATAAATAAATGGATAAAGTAAAATTTATTATTGCAAAATAAGACAAAAAACAAATATTTTTTCCACAAAACACAGAAGTCGTTAAATTATATCTCCGAATCGTGTAACAAACCAAAACGGTACATGGCCATGGCGTTTTTTAAATAAAAATTCTGAAAAATTTCTTATTTTCCTTTATTCTTGAAAAGTTATTTTGACAAACGCTCTCTCCTAGGTTTCAAACCTATTTTCAGCTGTGTTTAGTGAAATACTATAAAAAATGCTGATATTGTTACCGGAAAAATACTACGTTTCTTACATGGTAAAGTGTATTTAGTGACACACATCTGGTATTCGTACGTAGTATTGTTACTATAAGCCTACAAGCTTCTGGCATACCGTAATTGTTGTAGATGAGAGTAATTTCAACCTTTTTAGATCGGATAGAAATAGATTTGTATTAACAAAACCAAATTTCTGAGCTACAACCGCAAAATCTACGTAGTACTGTAGAACATGGATAACCAGATATTTTATTTGCCAAGAGCATTTTACTTCTTAACAACTTATAAAGAAAAGAGCTTTTTATTTTAGGCACAGAATACGAAATGCTTGATAAATTTTAAAAAGGTATCATGCAGCTGGCTGGCACCGATCTACGCGAACTGCGTCAGACTGGGTCATATTCGGGAGGCTTGGAGGCAGGTTAAGGTGTTTTTCATCCCAAAAGCTGGTAAAAGCTCTCATGTTACTGCAAAAGATTTCAGGCCTATTAGCCTCTCCTCGTTCCTCTTGAAGACGCTGGACAAAATTCCTAGAAATAAGCTTATTAAAGCTCAACACGCCTACTGTAAGGGCAGGTCGGTGGACACCGCCTTACACTCTGTAGTGTCGTGGATAGAGGAAGCCCTCTTAAATAATGATTACGCGGTAGGTACCTTCCTCGATATCGAGGGAGCCTTTAACAATGTAAGACCGGAAGCGGTCATTGCTGCATTAAACGATTTTGGGGTAGAAGCGACAGAACTGTCGTTGCGGAGTGGGGAAGCGAGTGGTTTTGCCATAAACCCGAATAAAACGGAACTCGTCTTATTCACAAGAAGATACAAAATTCCAAATGCTACTCTCCCCTCATTGGGAGGCTCCAGTCTGCAACCTGCGGACAAGTTGAAATACCTGGGGCTCATTCTTGATAGGAAGCTCTCATGGAAGCCAAACATTGAGGAGAGGGTAAGAAAGGCTTCGGTAGCTCTTTACTGTTGTAGAGGGGCTATTGGAAAAAGGTGGGTTCTCTCACCGAAAGTGGTTTTATGGTTGTATGAGACCATTATTAAACCTATAATGTTCTATGGCGTTGACGTCTGGTGGAGGGCACTCGAGAAAGTCACACTAGCTAAGCAGCTGGAGCGTGTCCAAAGAGCGGCTCTCATTGGAATCAGCGGAGCGCTAAGAACAACACCAACAATGGCTCTAAATGCCATTTTACACGTCGCACCTATTAATATCGGCGGTAGGTGCACTGCGGCAAAGGTAGCTGTCAGACTCAGAGACGCTGGGTACATGATCGGTTCCAAGCAGGGGCATTCTGAAATTCTCCGTCGGTTCGATTGCATCCCTGACTACTTGGACCACTGCACTGCGGAACCGTCCCCTAGAGGCTTCTTCTCTGCACATGTACCTACGAGGGATATGTGGGTAGGTAGAAGTCAATAGAGGAGAATTGCAGTCAGCTTTTTCACGGATGGATCGAATCTTAGGGGAAAGGTGGGAGGGGGAGTTTTCTGCAGAAAGCTTTCTATCAATACCAGCTTTAGGCTACCTGACCACTGTAGTGTCTTCCAAGCAGAGGTCGCTGCGATCAAAGTAGCAGTGGACGCACTGCTTCGTATGGTGACCTCTTTTAGAGAGGTATGTATTCACTCCGACAGCCGTGCGGCAATACTGGCATAGCACAGTACGCTCTGTGCTAGTTAAGGAGTGTCTTAGATCCTTATCAATAGCTTCCAGCTATTTTGCAATCCGACTAGTGTGGGTACCCGGTCACCTCGGGATCGCTGGTAACTGTATAGCGGACAAGCTTGCAAGGGAGGGTACCCTAGCAACATTGATGTCGGAATGGGAGCGCATTGGTAGTCCATGGTCACCTGCGCAAGAGCGCTGGACATGCTGACTACGCATGAGCTCGTCAAAAGCTGGTCAACTACCAGTACTTGTGCAGTGGCGAGGTCCTTTTGGCCCTCTGTGGAGCTTAAGCGGTCCTTTCAACTGCTTTCTCTGGGCAAGGTCCATCTCAGCGCAATCATAGGTGTACTTACTGGACATTGTCCAATGGGTACCCATGCGGTTAGACTTGGGGTCGTGGCAGATGCTAGTTGCCAAAGCTGTATGGAGGAAGGCGAGATGGAATCATCTAAGCATTTCCTACTGCACTGTCCAGCTTTTGCCAGACTGAGGTTGAAACACCTCCGAAAGCCCTTTTTCGACGATCCTAGCGAATTGGCTAGAATCGATATTACCAGTCTTAAGAAATTTATAACGGATTCCAAGCGGTTTTCTGAATCTTAAAGGTCTTTGATCCACGGGGAGTTTTATTGGTACCACAATGGACAGCGCCAGGCTGTCTAAGTGAGATCTTTATGTCTTTGCAGAGATCTGCCTAAAACCTAACTTAACCTAAGTGCACAGAACAGAGTATGGATAAAACAATTTATTTACATTTATTGAAAGATAACTTATTACAAAGTGCTGAAAATGTATTCATATGTGACAGTTTCAGGTTTTATCAGGACAATGACTCTTGGCAAAAAAACGCAATGAGGGACTGAGACTGAACTGTCTCCATGTGGTAGAAGCGCCAGCACAATCATCAGATCGTAATATATTTAAAAATTTGGTAAGTGTTCTCAATTAAAAAATAAGATCAAATCACACAAGCAACTGGCAGGACCAGGACTTTGGAATTTATCTCAGTTAACTCCGTTTGCTAACTCCCATTTACTCCTCAAAATTTTAGAAAGTTAGTAGCAACATTGTTAAACATGGCCGCTTTTAACATATTGTGAATGAAAATATGCAATACTGACAGCGGATTTCAATTAAATGTAAACAAAAACATACGAATGCAACAAAATTGCTAAATTTTTCTAAAAAGGAAGTCGTAATAATAACGTATTTTTGTATATTTTTTAGTAATTAGTGATTTTGTATTAATTGTGCGGCTAACAACCGCAATATTTGCTTTCTATCCAATTTTATTTTACCAAAATGAAAATATTATTGCCAATCAGCTGTTTAAGGGAGTTTATAACTCGCTTTGCTGCCGTCTGTCACCTACATATTTGGAACTGATTAAAAGCGCAGTTAATCGGGGTTAAATCTGTTGTCTGACTAGGCTATTAGGCCAACAGGGAAAAATTTGTGAAAAAATAAACGTATCCGAACTATTTTTTTGTCTCTAACTATAACGACCTTTTTCATGTACAATATGTAACAAATTAATATTGCACCAACATGCTGATGTGGTGTATGCTTCAAGCACCATCAGGTGATTGCCCCAGCATGCTAGTGTAGTATATTGGGCGCTTTATGTAAAAAATGGCTGCCTTCGATAGCACGAAAAGGAGCTGCCTTTATGCCGCGATGTCTGAATTTGGTATCCCTGCAAAACTAATACGGCTATGTAAGCTGACGTTGAGCAACACCAAAAGCTCCGTCAGGATCGGGAAGGACCTCTCCGAGCCGTTCGATACCAAACGAGGCTTCAGACAGGGTGACTCACTATCGTGCGACTTCTTCAATCTATTGCTGGAAAAAATAATACGAGCTGCAGAACTAAATAGAGAGGGTACAATCTTCTACAAGAGTATACAGCTCCTGGCGTATGCCGATGATATTGATATCATCGGAAGCAACAACCGCGCCGTTTGTTCTGCGTTTTCCAGACTAGATAAAGAAGCGAAGCGTATGGGTCTGGTGGTGAATGAGGACAAGACGAAATATCTCCTGTCATCAAACAAACAGTCAGCGCACTCGCGTCTTGGCTCCCACGTCACTGTTGACAGTCATAACTTTGAAGTTGTAGATAATTTCGTTTATCTGGGAACCAGCATTAACAACAACAACAATGTCTGCCTTGAAATCCAACGCAGAATCACTCTTGCCAACAGGTGCTACTTTGGACTGAGTAGGCAATTGAAAAGTAAAGTCCTCTCTCGACGAACCAAAATCAAACTCTAGAAGTCGCTCATTATTCCCGTCCTGATGTATGGCGCTGAAGCGTGGACGATGACAACATCCGATGAGACTACTTTTGGGGTTTTCGAGAGAAAGGTTTTGCGCAAGATTTATGGTCCTCTAAACATTGGCAACGGCGAATACCGCAGACGATGGAACGATGAGCTGTACGATTTATACGACGACATTGACATAGTTCAGCGAATAAAAAGACAGCGGCTACGCTGGCTAGGTCATGTTGTACGGATGGAAGAAAACACTCCAGCTCTGAAAGTATTCGATGCAGTACCCGCTGGAGGAAGCCGCGGAAAAGAACGACCTCCACTCCGGTGGAAAGACCAAGTGCAAAGTGACCTGGCTTCACTTGGTGTTTCCAGTTGGCGCCAAAAAGCAAAAAGGAGGAATGAGTGGCGCGCTCTGGTGGATTCGGCTATAATCGCTTAAAGCGGTTCCTACGCCAAATATATATATATATGTAAAAAATGGCAGAATGTTAAAAAAAACACTAAAGAATTGTGTGGAGTGCCGAAGCTGTAAAAATGCTACAGCTGTCAACTAACTACTTCTTTGCAAAATGCTAATTGATACAAAAAATCAACTTTGACATTAAATTTCTATAACAAAGGTTTAGTTTTTTATTATTTTTATTTTACATTATTATTATAAAATATACATATCTAGTAATAGAATATGTTAAAAAGAACAACAAGAGTTAAAACCAGGGTTCTCATTTACTACTCTGTAGCAGCAAAATTTCTAGAATTATTGCTATGCTATCGCTACCGCTCTCACTTTGTCGAGAGCCACAGCATAGCCTAGCATAACAATGTAAAAGTATGTGCTCTACTCTGCTCCGAGTTTTGTTAGGTAAAAAACTATAGCTGGAGCGAGAGCAAAAAATTAAATTCTGCGCTATGCTTGGCGTAGCGGTAGCAAAAAATTAAGAGCGGTAGCACAGCAGAGCTAATGAAAATTTTCATGTGATACAGCTCTCGCATGTGTTTGTTGTTTTTTTCTTTTTCTTCAGATATCTTTTCGAAGTATTGCACAGACCTGTGCAATATACATTGAAGTACAGTAGTTTTCCGAAATAACAAACACATTAATTGTCAGGCCTATTCGCTACATCGAATTTTTTGTTATTTTGAGTAGAGACGTATGTTTTTTCAATAATTTTAAGCTAAGCTAAGTTAACACCACCGATAAGATATTGCAATTTGAACTACTAAACATATGTTCCCAATATGTCATTGGCACATCTACTATTAAGAATCGTCATACACATTAGATTGTAAGATGAACCTTTCGTTTACCACGTATGGCGCGTCTCAAGTGGAACATATGTTTAAAGGATGACTATTAGATTGTAAGAATATTTGTATTTAGTCTTAAGAACAGGATTGTAAAAAATTAAGTAAAATAAAGATAAAACGCCAGTCATTTCCAAAACTCGGACGTTTTTCGGTCGTTGTAATTAAAAAAGTGATACATAACACACAGTTTCTTGGAATATCGAACAATCCATTTAAAAAATAAAGTGTATAATTAAATATTTAATTTATGGATATTTGACAAAAAGAACAATAACAACAACATATATGTATTTAAAGTGCGCAAGTTATAAAGTTATAAGCGAAACAACATTTGTGACTACAGCAACGTGGGAAGTCAGCTCATAGAAATCAGTTGGCAAGTGAAGCAGCAGCTCCAACACCCCAAAGGCAGAGCAATAACAACAACTTCAACAAGAACAACTTCAACGACAACAAGTTAGTATGTATGTATTATTAAATGTATATACTTATTAATTCCTCTAGTATTAAGTACGAAAAGCTCTTGTACTGTGAGTATTGTATTAATAACAACCAAGAAACTCACAAGTGCCCCTACATAAGACAATGAAAACAATATTAATTATTATATTATTATAACTACTATTTAAGCTATTAAATATAGTTTTTATAAAAATAAAGACATAATCCAAGGCTTAACCAGCCGAATAACAAAACATTTTGAAACCGCGATTCACCACCGCAAGGGGGACCCTCCGGTTTATAATATAAACACAATTCTATGATTCTGAACCCCAGACCCTCCAGAATAAAATAGTATCCTTTCCCAGAACAATAAATATTATTAGACAGAAGATTGTAGGTAACAAAGGAAAATATATTTAATAGTGAAAGAAATTATTGATAAATATAAAAAAAATAAAGATATAAAATGGCAGTCAATAATTTTACAGTAGAAAATATAGCTAGAATAATAGCTACACAAACCAGTAATTTAAGAACTGAAATAGCTCAGTTAAATCAATCAATTAAAAACATTAACTAATGCGACAAATGTAACTGAGTATGAAACTCAAAAAATTAATGATTCTATATCATGCAACGAAAATTTAGATATAATAAAGTCTTTACCAGAATTCTCTGGCTAATCTTATGTCAGCTGGAGAGAAGCTGCAAAATATTCTATGAGTCTCTATATAGAAGGAAGTAGGAGATATTTTGGAGCCCTAACAATACTACGAAACAAAATTGTTGGCAATGCCAATGACATTTTGACAAATCATGGCACTGTTTTAAATTTAGAGGCCATATTTTCTAGGTTAGATTTTTCGTTTGCGGATAGAAGGGCAATTCATGTAATTGACCAAGAAATGAGCATTATGCGACAAGGATCTGAATCCTTAATTGATTACTATAATGAAGTCAATCAGAAATTTACATTATTAATTAATAAAACCATAATGACGCACGGAACAAATTCCGAAATAACAAGACAATAAAATATTAAGAATCGCGAAAGCGCGCTTAGAACATTTATAACAGGTTTAAATTATCCCTTAATTTATTTTCGGAATAATTTAAGGTACCCTCAAAGGAATTTAAACCAAAATAATTCATACCAGATATATTCCAGTCATACAGAACCTATGGAAGTGGATCAATCAATCCAATGAATAAATAGGCCCAGTCCTGTGCAAATAAACCAACCAGATGTTGGGAATAACAGGTATAATTGGCAGACCAATTATCAACCAACCAATTATCGACCACAACTCCCACAGCAGCCGGTTCTACGCACCGGAGTTAACCCGGATTTTATTCGGTCAAGGGCTGCCCTTTCGGCGATCTGTTTGGATCGATTAGTTTTAAGTTTAGTTGTACGTCATTGGAGCAACGCCTTGCAGCAGGCTTGCTCCATATCCTCTTACTCCGGGCTGGCATCGAGTCCAACCCAGGGCCTGAGGTATTTTTCTGCTGCGTATGCGCTAAAAGGCTCCATCCAAATTCCACCTCGGTTAGGTGCAACACATGCAATGGATGGAGCCATCTTAAGACCTGTTCAGGCCTTAAGACCCATAGGGAGTGGACCACACGTTATGTGGCCCCTTGCTGTCAACGCAATACTGCGACTGTTGCCTCTACGGCAGTGCAACCTGCACCCAGTTCGCGCAACGCGCCGCCACCCTCAGGGAGTGGCCAACTTAGGGCCCTTACGGCCCCCAGGACCTCAAGTAGACAGCATGACTCCCAGTCTGACCAATCTGGCCAACCCCCAACCTTCATCCCGCTCCAATCCTCGTGCGAGGACCTCAAGGCAACTCCTGGTCCCTCGCACAGTCTGTTCCGTGTGTCAGACCGTAATACGTCGGAACGTGACCTCAGTCAGATGCAATTCCTGCACTGGCTGGTGTAACTCCTCCTCTTGTTGGAGTACTATTTTTTTCTTCGTTTTGAATTTTAAGATCTTTCATATCTTAAATATATTCTTAGATATAAAAATGCAATTTTATTAATGCCAACAATTTCCGACGAGAGATGGCGGTGGAATGGATTTTTTTTTTTTTTTTTTTTTTAAATATCCCTCCCAATAAATCGAAATTTAAAGGATTTATCCCTTTTCTAAAGTCTTTGGCATATGCAGGATATTTTTCCATTTCAGAAATTAAAATTTCAAACTGTTTCCGATTTGGAATTTTCATCTTCACTTCAAATATTCCTTCAAACAACCGCGTCGTTTCTATGTCGCTCACAATTATAGCAACGACAAAAAACGACTGTTTCTATGTCGTTTCTATAGCCGTTTCAAATTGGGGAATCTCAATTTATTTTCGATAAATGACGTTAACGCCAACAGGAATGCCAAATAGGCGTTCTTAAGTCGTTTTAAAACGATAACGACAACGGGAATAGGGGCGAATAATTTTGAAATTTCTAACGAATTATCTTATAACGATAATGAAACAAAACATATATACATCCCACTGTAAAGAAAGGATGTTATTAAAATAATTAATCATCATCATCAAAACGTGAACATGGGTTTACCTTTTAGAACAGATATTAAAGCAGAAATTAGGACTGAGGATGATAAACCTATATGGTCAAAACAATATCCTTATTCAATATCTGCGAATAATTTTGCTAATAAGGAAATCGAAAGTTTGCTAGAAA
Source organism: Zeugodacus cucurbitae (assembly GCF_028554725.1). NCBI lineage: Eukaryota > Metazoa > Arthropoda > Insecta > Diptera > Tephritidae > Zeugodacus > Zeugodacus cucurbitae. The sequence goes on from NC_071668.1 coordinate 38,766,437, forward strand.
AAGGAATTATACGGCATAGTAAAAGCCCATATAATTGTCCCGTTTGGGTCGTTCCTAAAAAATGAAAACACCATAACCGACAGATAACCAATGCCTAATCCCTAAGTGATTCTCTTTAATCTGGGAGAATCAAAATACTTCTCCACAATAGATTTAGAGTCTGAATTTTCATCAGATGTTGATGGAGCAAAAGGACAGAGAAAACAGCATTTTCTGTAAATAACGGATAATATGAATATTTAAGAATGCCATTCGGACTTAAAAATGCACCAAGTATATTTCAGAGAGCAATGAATAATATATTACACGAATGTATAGGAAAATTTTGTCTCGTATATGTTGATGAAATAATAGTATACTCAAAAGCCCTAATAGAACATATCGCCACCTAAAATGCAAAAGGCCGTAAATAACAAAAAATTCAAAATTGACATTTTGATTGATTATGAAGTACTTAACCGAAACACGTGTACACAGCAAATTTTACATGCATACGTCCAAAAATAACGACTTTATAGGCGAGAATCAGAAGGCCGCAACTACAACTTCAACAATTTCATAAACCAAAAAGCCGTAACTACCCTTTTTTCATTATCTTTGATTCAATTCCAATGTGACACATTGTGTTATCCGTAATAACAGTTGTTTTCATTATCTTTCATTCTTTATCAAATTGTGTTATTGTGTTACTGCCTTTATTCCCGGAATAAAACAAAATTAATAAAATGGGTACTAATTGTGAAAATTGTTGTAATGAAAAACTTAAAAAAATAATAAAAGGTCTGGAAATATAATAAACCGATTGAAAGGTAAAAAATACATGGGACTATCGAAAGGCATTATTAGTGAAAAAGCTCCAAGAGAACTTAAAGCTGGATGTACTTCAAAATTCTGTAAAAAAAAATTTTAACCATTGCTCTCATTTTATACACAATTTTTTTCAAGTAGTTACGGCTTTTTGGTTTCAGAAAAATAAAGTGCAAAAGGCCGTAACTAACATTTCTTAAAAACTGCTTTTTTCCCATTAATTTGGTTTTCAGAAACAAATCCGTCTTTGTTTTCTAAGCTTAAATCTACAATTTGGATATTTAGCTTTAAGTAGTCTTTAATCTATAACGTTTTTTGCTTCTCCTGTAAAATACTAAAAATGTTAGTTACGGCCTTTGCATTTTAGGTGACAATATATTTCATTTGAAATATAGAGTGAAAACCCTCGGAAAAGCACATATGAAAATATCTATAGAAAAATCACAATTTATAGAAACCGAAGTGGAATTTTTAGGATACGTTGTATCCCATAAAGTTATAAAAACTGATCCCAAAAAATAGAAACAATAAAAAATTACCCATATCCTAAGACGTTACGACAACTTATAGGATTTTTATGATTAACGCGATACTATAGGAAATTTATAGAAAATTATGCAACAATAGCTAAACCATTAACAAAACACTAAAAGGGAGAAATTGGTCCAATTTCGCAGTATATTTCTAAGAAAACAATTATTAATCTTGAACAAGAAGGCATAGCAGCCTGTGAAGCCTTAAAAGGAGTGTTGCAAGAACAAATTGAGTTAGTTCAACCAAATTTCGAGAAAAAATTAATTTTAACTACTTATGTATCCAATGTTGCAGGGCTTGACCCTAGAGACATCTATTGGAAAACAGCAGAAGCAAAGTTGTAAACCTTAAATATGAGAAAATATTTGGGGAAAGAAATAAATTAAACCCCAAATATAAAAACCAAATAGTAGTAGAAGACTTAGGAAATAAAATTAAAATAAAAACAGAAACAGAACAATTCATAAAGTTAATATCAAATCTTAAAATCATTTAGGCTCAAAATGTTAAACATCATAATTATTTGTACGGCGATTACATTCATCACCGCTCAAATCGAAATCATGGATCTCAATCACGAAAATGGATATTCTCTTCTGAACCTAGAAAAAGTAAAGTTAGTTGAAAGATATAACAGAATTACATAAGTATCTTATTAATACAACAATGTACACAGAAATTGTTGACAATTTAGAGGCGATAGCACTCAAAGAAAAAGATCCGAATCTACTTGTAATGGCTAAAATTAATCATATTAGAACTCAGGTATACACACTAACACCACATCATAGAAGTGAAAAAAGGGGATTAGTTAATATAATAGGGACAAGTCTTAAATATATTTATGGTATTATGGACGACGATGACCGTCAAGAAATAGAAGGAAAATTAGAAATAAACACAGTAAATGCCCATAATGGAATTGAACAAATCAATGTTCAGAAAAACATTAGTGATAAATTTAACTACCAAATTAAAGCTATTAGTGAAAACCTGAACAATCATTATTAGGAATTGTATCAGAATATTAACGCAGTCAGTTCAGAATTAAATAAAGTAGCAAACGAAAGGGGGACAAATAAACTGTTGGGAAATGTATATTGAGACTAATATCGTAAGAATAAAAGAGATCCTAATGACAAGCCAAAATAATCTCTTAAGTAGAGATATCATTTCAGATGAAGATAGTTTAAAATTGAATATAACTAATTTAGTAAAGATCCCTAGTTTTAATAAGGAGATCGATCAATCAATATACATACATTCAACCTATACCAAATATAAATGAAGCCGAATTAAATATACAAGAAAAGGAAATTTTATGACATCCATCAAAAAAGAATTAGAAGAATATAAAGACGAATATTTATTTACGAGTCAAATTAAAATGAATTGTAAATAGAAGTATAATAACCAATCAAAAGTAATAGAAATGGATACAAACCATATTTATGTAATCAATGCAAAAAATAAAACCTTTTATCATAACTATAATTCTAACAACTTTACTATTAACGGTAATTATTTAATAAGTTTTGAAAATTGTAATGCTAAAATTGATAACATAGCCGGTGTCTATAGGCTAAACCTATAGGTAAACCTCTCACAATGAAATTATTATCAAATCCAGTTAAGGTAATTAATATTACAATCACCAAGAATTTAAGTATGGAAGAAATACATTTTCAAAACATAAAAAAGTGAAATGATAAATTACTGTCTGATAACAATTGTGAGCCTTATAACAATAATATTGATAACCTGTCAATACAAAAAGAATAAGAGCACACAAGTTAAAGTTAACACTGAACAAATTCCAAGAGCAAGCCCAACCTATAGATCAATTTAGAGGTGGGGGAGTTAACACCTCCGATAAGATATTGCAATTTGAACTACTAAACATATGTGTCCAATATGTCATTGGCACATCTATTATTAAGAATCGTGTTACACACTCGTCACACACTTTAGATTGTAAGATGAACCTTTCATTTACCACATGTTGCGCGTCTCAAGTGGAACATATGTTTAAAAGATGACTATTAGATTGTAAGAATATTTGTACCTTTTCCAGAAGGTCAATAAATTAATTTGTATGTTCAAATATATTGCACGGGCATACATACATACATTATCAAACATACGTTATTATATACATACATTTATATGCAACACACATACATTTATATGTATGTGATAAAAAAAATAAAAGTGTGATAAAAAATTAGAAGCAAAGCAAACAGCGTTTTTTACGATGTTGCAAAAACACTTACTCTCTTGTTGGTTTAAAAATGAAAACGATGCAAATCAGGTGTCAGACTTTTTGAATTGTCGTACAAAAATGGTCAGAAAATATATTGCAAAAGAAAAAAACAAAAGAATATTATGATTTTTTCTCTTCATAGTAAATACATATGTATGTATGTAAATGTAAATATGTTTTTCATGTAAATCCATATGTTTTATTGAAGCAAATAAATAAATGAATTCTTTAAGTTTAAAAATGCATTTAATATTATAAAAACAGATAATTATGTATATATTTGGAAAAGTAAATTATTCGAAAAAATAAATTACCCAAAATACCAATCGATTTACTTTTCGAGAGTATACTGTATGTATATCAATATATACAGTATAAAGTTCACCTGAAGATTGAAAATCCGAATATGGGGTAAATGAGGGCTAGAGGAAATAATTGTGGTAAAAAGAAAGAAGGAGTGACTGTGAACCGATTTCCCTATTTTCAGACTTTATAAGGAAGTTCCGAAAGAAAACGACTCTTAGAGTTTTGTTAATTTAGCTTTAGTAGATGGCAGGGTCACGCCCACTTTCCTTTTATTTATGGCACTTTATAAGTTCTCGGTTTTCGCCATTTTGTGGTGCTGAAAAACACGGGGACCAAGTTTGATCATCTCGGCTTGGTTTGACCGTTTAGTGAAAAAAATTAGAATAAAAACTATAAGCTATCACTAGCTAGCAATAAAGCATCACTCTTACGAAGATATATGAGTCATAAATAGCCGTTTTATTAATCTCCAACGGTAGTGAAGACAGTCTACATAGATTAATACCGGTATTCTGCGAGCAGTCTCAAGTCTCTAATACGAAAGATGAATCTGTGATGTAATCTCTATAGTGACTTTTTGGTATTCTGTAGCTGAGCAATATCAGTCTCACATTTGGTATGTGCTTTAAACCAGAAAAACAAGAGCACAATAATGGATGATGCAATTGGCCTAATATATATTACAATGAAAAAACGAGAGGAAGAAGAGAGATTATGTATTAATATTTGTAATTTTCCAATAATGGATAACAAAGTGCTTATGTTTTAGCAACACTCGTAGGCGCAATCTGGCTATTCTGCGCAACAAGGAAGATCCCTTTTTATATGAAGTAAATAGGTTTAGGAAATTCTTTCGATTTCCAAAATACAAATATGTATGTATATACATACATATATATCCAAAATACAAAATATATGGGAGATTCTACGATAAGAGGTAACTTTTGCGGCAATCAGCTTAAAGTATTGTTTTTGTCCTTTATGTTGCTATTTTTTTAAATGAATCACATCATATTAATGTAATGTATTAAATAACATTACAACTTACTGCATAATTAACGCATTTTTTTTCAGAAATTCCTTACAAAGTCTAAAAAAGTATCTCCCCTGACTTGTCCCTTTGTTACTTTTTATTTAACTTTCGGACAATACATATACTTTTCGTATGAGATGCTAAACCTAAACTAAGTTCAATCGGAAGTAAAATAATTAAAATTAAGTATTCTTAAATAAAAAACAAAATTATTTTGTTTATTTCATATCATTTTTAAAATTGAAACAAGAGCTAATGGGCTCATTTCAGCCTGAAGTTAACAATACTAATCGCGAAATTCGTCTGAGCGCAGTAGTTTTTTAGTTATTGCGGCACGATCGTGCGGTGTACTGGATTCGAAAACTGATTTTGTCTCTCCCTTGGCAATTCATATAACGTATACTATTAATTTAATTTATTTGCCTTTATTGCCCTAAATTACTAATACTGTGATAATTAAATTGAAATAAATAATTAACCCAAAAAATAATTCAATCAATTAAAACAATTAAATTATTCATGAAAACTTTCTCCCCTGCCGTATTTCCCCTGGCAAAATAACTACCAGGGGAGAGAGTTAGAGTCCAGGGGAGTTACTATTCATCATGACACCCGGACCGGAAATCGTGAGCTGGTTGATTCTTGATACTTTCTTGCGTGAGCTTCTGAACATGACCCCTTCCCACCTTCAGCATCAAAAAAACCAAAACTATTAGCGTCGCGATTCAACGCAGAATCGCTCTTACCAACAGATGCTAGTTTTGACTGAGTGGTCATTTAAATGTTAAAGTCCTCTCTCGATGATCCAAAACCAAACTCTACAAGTCCCTTATCATGCCGTTCTGCTTTATGGTGTAGAAGCATGGACGATCACAACATCCGATAAGACGGCACTAGAAGTTTTCTAGAAAAATGTTTTGGGAAAGATTTATGGTCCGCTGAACATTGGCAAAAGGGAATACCGCAGATGATGGAAGGATGAGCTATACGATGCCACTGACATAGTTCAACGAATAAAAAGACAGATTCTACGTTAGCTAGGTCATGTTGTTCGAATGACGAATGCGTTCCAGCTCTGAAAGTGTTCGATGCAGTACCCGCTGGTGGAAGCAGTGGAACAGTGAGTAAGTAAAAACAGGTAAAAAGTGAAATAAGATCACTTTGGCCAGACTCTCCCCATGCCAAATCATCTTTTGAAAGGGAAGAAGATATATTACGTCTTTAAAAAGTCGGAAATGTTTTTGAAAGATCTTAAGATTTTATATTTAATATTTATTTCGTTTATTTATGATAAAGAGTGAATTTATTGATTTGTTATCTTCATTTTAGGGTTTATTCATCTAGGAAAGAGAGTACCTTTAATTTGTAATACTAATTTAAATCAATTCTTTGCTTTTGGTAAAATAATTATCTACCATAAACTTTACGTCTCTCCCCTGGCCGATGTATTTACCCTGGTCGTCGAAAAAGTAATAAAATATGTATTAAGTGACTTGCCCTTACGTGAGAAGATAAATAATAGGGACAAAAATCATAATATGTGACCTGGCCTACGAAAAGGGAGCTAACGTGCAAAAACTAGTTTTCTGGGAAACAGCTGTTAAAAATAAACAACTCGTTTCGTCAGTTTCTCGTTATCTCATTAATTGTTCTTCTTTCCAGAGATTTCAAGGACGTCCAGTAAGTGTTGTTTTTGGTCGGAATATTATTATAGTTCATCGTGTAAGTTGCTAGTGTGGAACATTTAAAAAAGTAACACTGAAGAAGTGACGTTTACTCTAATACCGCGCAGCTGCTGTTGTCTTGTTTTCATTCGTCTCTCTTTCCGGATGTTCTGTTATCACATTTGTGTAAGTGTTTCGGTTGATTATCGTCTTCGCATTTCGCATGAAATGAAACATGAGTGTTGATTAGCAGTTCAGTGCCGTATACGGACAATATTTCCATGAAAAGGATGATGAAAACAATGAAGATAGCGATTATGATGAAGACGAAGTATGTGTATCTCAGGCAGAAGATGATACCGAACAAACTTTTGTTAAGATTGACCTGTCTGTTGTTGAAGTAAAGGAGGAGGAGCTGGTAACAAAATTTCTGTCAAAAGATTGTTGTAATAATAAATGTCATACACTGATACCACGGGAAATGATCGAGAGTACGCGGAACAATTGTTTAAAGATGTCGAAAAATGAACTTGATTTAGTGATACTAAGTCACATCGAAACTGGAATTATGAGTAACGAAAAGCTAGAAAGTGTATACATAAAGCTTGCTGGGCGGAAGAAATATGGACAGAGACAGGATACAGAAGTTATGAGGCACCAGACGAGGAACCAGGAAAACGACAACAAAGAAAAATACATAAACTACTCAGCATTATTATTTGTGGCCCATAATACGTTTTTCTAGTGTATAATCATGTCTTTATAGTTTATAATTCAATGTATTTTGTTCATTACAAAAAAATTATATTTTTTCGTATTTTTACTCTTCTTTCTCTACATTTTTAGCGAACTTTCAAACAAGTTATGACTTTTTGGATTCTATCACGTGAGAAAGCATCTCATCTTCCATCCGAATCTACTAAAAAAATTTGATTTTTTGACACCTAAGCCCCCTTTCCGTAGACCAGGTCACATATAGAGGTTTCATGAAAAAAATCCAAAGTTTTTCTTTGGCCGTTTTCTCTTTGCAATTGAAACCTCTTATCGTAGAATCACCCATATAATAAACATAAAATAATGAAATTTGTATTTTTTACAATTACTTACCTTCGATTGCCATTATTCTCAAATGTAAGGATGAGAACATGTGTTAATCGATTGTTAGGTTGTTCAAATTTTTCATATTTACTTAACAAATGATTCAGATATAATACATATATTACGAATTTATTATAAACTATTTCAGTATTGTTTTTCAATAATTTTTATCCAATTATTTACAAGAATTTTTTCAGCTGAAATTTGGTTAAAAACAACGAATTGCGTCCAATCAATTCATAAATTACCATTGTGAATATGCACTCATCTCTAATCAGCTAAAATAAACTGCTGATAGCTTGCTTTTCTTTTAATCACACTATTTGGTGAACATTTTTGAGACTGTATCAGCAAGAATACCAAAATGACTAAGAGGGTCGCTAATTCACAATTGTGACAAATAGAGACATGAGACAAACGTGACAAGCAGAATACTGGCATAAATGTAATCTAATCACTTCAAATATGTGATGGGAACATGATATTATGTATAGCAGTTTTTACCTTTTCGATTGACGGATTTGTAGGCGTGGCATTGGTTCGAATACAACATGAGTTTTCAACAAAATGAAAAAATCCAGGGGTAAATGCTGAAATACATATCGCTCATTTACTTAAATAGTATCACAACTCAAAAAAGTCGATTTTTCAGGAGAGCGATTTAAAGTTTTGAATTGTCTCTTATTTAACAAATATAGAAAAATTCCATCAGTTTATTGACAAATCTAGTGGCCTGTGATATATTAAATATTGAGCATAAATGGACCAAATAGAGTGTACTAATGTTTTTCATGGGCATAAATGTGACCCACTTTGAATTGTGTCGTTATTTGTGAAAAATATAAATCAATTTCGCCGTCATATGTCAAATGTGTCGTTTTTGCTGAAAAAAGCAATATGAAAAATTTAATCAATTTTTCACCAATATCGTTGTAATACAAAATGTGTCGTTCTTTCTGAAAAGAAAATCAAATTCACCTTTTCACAATATGTGTTGGAAATATGTCGTTATTTCTGAAAAGAAACCATCCCTAATTCTGGCACAACTGAGAAATGTCGTTATTGTGGTTAATAACTAATGCAACATAACAAGTTTAAGAACGGCACATTCTTATATCACGGTTTATTTTCCTACGCATCGACATGAAATTTTTAAACAATATGGACGATGAAATTGCGCACATTTCTGCATACTCAACTCAAAAATTCGTTTTTGTTTTTTTTTTTGTTTTTTGAGTTATGACACTATTCAAGTAAATGAGCGATATGTATGTATAGAAAATAATTGCTAAAACAAACTAAAAGTGCAATGCACTAATGAATAAACCTAGTAAAAGTTTTTGTAAGTTTTGTTACTGATACAATTCCTTCAGAGTTATTCAAATATTAATATTTTTAGATATTACTAAATGTATTCTAACATTAAACATGAATTTAAATGTAACATATGGAAGTCCAAAATTATTATTCTGATAAATTTACTACGTATTTATTTGCTCTTATTAAGCGTTCAGACATTAGCAGTGTGAATATCTATATTTGTTTGTCAATTTAGTACTGAGTGGAAGAAACCATTTAATTTATATATACTTATACCTTACAAGCTTAACATAACATAATATGAATTGTATACGTTTCACTTAATAAACTACACAAACATATATATCAAATGAATATGTATTATCTAAGAATTTTACATTGTTTAACTAAATAATTTTTTTTGCTCCCAAGGAATTATAAGCATTTGGCTTTCTTCTTCTTCTTTAAATAAATGTATTATTATTTTATCATACACAAGACTTTTCTGATACCTGATACATAATATACTTAACGTTAAGTTTAAACTGTACGTGGTTTATACATACATTTATCATTTTGTTGACGAGTCCAATATACGCATACGGCTCCAAATTTCTTACGCTTTTATGCAGTAGATATTAAAGGATAGATTACAGCAACGAAAGAGATGCTCGTGAATGTGTATTATGTTTCAACTAATTCTTATTGAGTTTTATGATGATCCCGTTCTTACGATTCGATATCACGGTAAGACCAAAAAATTAATAGGAAAACGCTTGAAAAATTGTCTTAATATTTGTTATTGAAATTTTCAAACAAGAAGCATTTGCTATTTAATTGTAATTCTTTTTTAAGTGTTCTCACTTATAACGATTTTGGTTTAAATTAATAGTTTAAAAATAATTATTTAGATTTAGATTTCAGGAGGCAATTAAATACCCAAGGTAAAACTTGTCGGGTGTAACTATAAAGTACATTGTTTACGTTTATATTGTTCGTAATGCTCGCGATTGTGTTACACCGCAGCAGCATGTAGAAAATTAGATAACACAATTAGAATTCAGCAAACTCCTTGGCACATTTTTCTGTGCTAGAAATCCGCAGTGCCTCTTCCTCGTAGTCGTCAAAATTACTGGTATCACCAGGTCCTTTACACCGAGGAATAAATGGTGCTTCAATTTTTTTTTGAAAAATTGCAATCCAGTCTGTTGAGGCAAACCACTTTTGGTTTTTAATATCATTAACGCCTGCTTTCAAATTACCATAACGCTTTGTAAGGTCGACTTGTAATAAATTACGTAACAAGTCTTTCAAGTCAGAGCCAAAATGCGAGGGAAAACGTACTTTTCCTGATACGATTTTTTCATATATTTGAATTGGTTGGTCGGCAAAAAATGGCGGATAGCCGGCTGCCATTTCATATACAAGTACTCCAAGAGCCCACCAATCGACCGCTTTGTTATAGCCTTTGGACAATATAATTTCCGGAGCAAGATATTCTGGAGTACCACACAATGTCCAGGTACGCCCTTTTACACGCTTAGCGAAACCAAAATCAGTGACTTTCAGATATCCTTGTGAGTCAATCAATAAATTTTCAGGTTTCAAATCTCTATAAATTAAGTCAAGATAGTGAAGATATTCAAACGCGAGCACAATCTGAGCAGCGTAAAAACGTGAATGGACTTCTGAAAAACGACCTACTTTACGTAAATGCGAAAACATTTCTCCACCAGGAACATATTCCAAAACCATGTACAAATTAGAATTATCCTTGAAATGATATCGAAGAGAAACTAGGAACGGAAATTGAATAGCCTGAAGTATGCGTTTTTCATTCAAAGTATGTTCAACTTGTTTAAGCTTAACAACCTTTTGTTTGTCAAGAATCTTCATAGCGTAATAGTCTTTTGTCGGTTTGTGTTGAACAATCATTACACGTCCAAAAGACCCAGTACCCAAGGTCTTAATGCGTTCAAAATCATCCAAGCTCGCAGTATTTGTTGGATTTCGGCGCCATTTATCTTCAAATTCTTCTTTTGCTTGCTCTAGAAACTCTTTAACTGTTTCAGCAGCATCTACTTTTTTATTAGATGTAGTAGCGTTATTACCCATTTTGGAGAATATAATAACTGATGATAGCTAACACTGATTTGTTTTTGCAATTTTATAGAATTAGATTGATATAAAAAAATAAGTTTTCGCGAACTTCTCAAAAATATATTTTAACAATTTTTCAAAGCGAAATGTGTTTATTAATTTTCAAATACCGAAGAATATTCTTCCAGTTCATGTAATCTCGGTTTTACTTTTAGTTGCTTTCTTTACTCTGCGACATTTTAAACATAATTCCAGCTTAAGGTAATTAATACACCTATAAATAGAAAAAAAGAACGATTTATTTTTTTTTTAATATTTACTATACAAAATACATTGGAACTAAAATTTGAACAAATTCCCACTAATGAGTTTTAAAAAACTGGCATTATAGCCTTTCGCACAGCCAAATTAATTTTATCCATTACGATTACAATTTAGAAACTAGTTTTTGCCCCTCACACCGCTTAACGATCATCTGTCATATATATTTTTGTGTGCTCTTTATAAAAGTTGGAAGTGTCATCAGCTGTTTACTATTTTATCAATAAAATTTGCAGACAACCGTGCTATTGCTATTTTATCAATAAACCCAGCTAAATATACAGAGTGAACAGTAACCCGCAGAGTTGCATTCCATTTTTAATTCGATTTGTATCGGGTTAAACAGTAATGAAGAAAAATTAGATTATTTTCTATGGTGAATAGATCTAAATCAAAATCAGGTTTATTGATTTATTTACTCCCGTGCGAAAGGTCTATTAATATTTATTCCGCAAATTAATAAAATTTTAAAGTAGTACTTTCAAAGTACTACTACTGAAAAGTTCCTTAGGGACTACGAAATATAAATTTTGTTCGTTATTGGCAAACATTTGCTAAACTGTAATCGTATGCAATATCTAGAAAACAATTTCGTCAAAGTTACCCTAATTATCTTCATTTCTTTTATACAAAAAAGGGAAAAATAAACTTCTTAATATACAGAGGTAGTCAAAATTATTTACACATCGAACATTTTTTTACAAGTTTCACAGAAAATACTTATGTTTGTTGTTGTTGTTGGCGCCGGGTAACAAAATGTTATGTTGTTGTAAACCTTTATCTATTCCTGAGCGAATAAAGTCCGTTTGGCTAGAATAGCTAGAAATATGACGGTAAAATAAGCAAATGAACTGAAGACTCGCAGTAGTCAAAAGTTTTTACACACTTTTTTTTGCGTCAAAAGTATTTACACAACTTGAACTCTATTATCCTGTTCTTATTTAATGATAATTTTTTTAATTTTAATGTTTAGTCTAAGTTACTATTCTAAGGTGATAAATTCATAATCAACACAATTGTGCGCTAAGTTAACTGTAAATTTAGACCAAATGTCGGTAATTTCGGCCTTTTCGGTTATTATATCAATTGTCCTCTGATATTTAACAACTGTCCAAATATTTTCAATAAAGCTCTGTGGAGGTCAACTTGATTTGCTTCACTTAAAAGTTTTGTTGGTAACGATCATTTATGAAATGGAGCATTGTCCTGTTGTAAAATACTGTCAATAGTTGGAAAAGGTTGACTAACCACTACAATGGCATGGTCATGTGAATTCTGATATATCCGGACGATTTAGGGTCCCTAAATTAGTACCAAATCTCCAGAACTTAAGTAAGGAAAACTTCCCCAAAAAATCATAATGTCACCTCCGACTGTATTTAGCGTCTAAACTGCATTATTCTTCTCACGTGGTAAATGCATAAAGCGTTTATTTAAGAAGCCCTGGAACTAAAATTTAACCTTATCTGCCAACGACAGGCTTTAAGATGCAATTTATGGCAAAGGAGAGGCATATCGATTTTTCGGAATCGGATCGGTTTCGGAAATATTGACCACTTTATGCACAACGTAGTCATTTATGTTAACTTTTTTCAATGTCCTAAGCAGTGGTGCATCATTAACTGTTCATGCAATATGCTGATTCGATGGTGCTGCACTATTAAGAGGGCTAATTGTAGGATTTTGTATGACAGTTCCTACAAATCTTCTACATTTTCTTTGAGTTATCACAGGTTTCCGTCAAGTTCTCTTTAAAGTATCCTTGCAATTGTTCGTCTCCTTCTTTTTAATAACATTATAAACAGTATTCTTTTAAATTCTATAAATTTTTACTAACTCCGAAGCCGAAACCCGAGCCTTATACTTAGTAACAGTCTCCAATCTAGTTATAATCGATAATTCCGTTGTTTTCGACATTTAATTTACCAATTTTTATATTTTAAGGCAGAGTTAGGTTGTTATGAATGCAATAGAATCCAATTATTACTCTTGCTTAAACCAAATCCAAGGATAAAGGCTCTATCGCCGTGTGTAAATACTTTTGACGCAAAAAAAATGTATGTAAATACTTTAGACTACTGCGAGTCTTTAGCTCATTTGCATATTTCTCCGCCATAGTTCTAGCAATTCTAGCCAAACTGTCTTCATTCGCTCAGGAATAGATCAAGGTTTACAACAACATAGCATTTTACCCTGCGACAACAACAATAACAAGCGAAAGCTTTTTGTGTGAAGGTTGTAAAAAATCGTGAGTTGCTCAATATGAGAAAAATATAATACAAAGCACCCACGCTTTTTAACTAAAAATACAAATATGTTTCGTTAATTATTTTTATTATATGCTGATAAAGAAAGAATTATTTTAATTTTTTAGTTTGATGTGGTTTAAAAGCGTGTTTTTTAGTATCTATAAACTATATTTATTTTTAACTTTTTAGTTTGATATTACACTGTATACAGTTCTGCTCAAAGGGATAATATCAAAATCGATAATTAGACAGTATTCAGTTTTTACGCAGAACCTTCCTGTTACTAAGTGGCTTTTATAGAGATGTTTTGGAACATATGTTACTCAAATAACTTACAGGTAGGCGTTCCATACTTTTAGGGCACTTCCTTACAATGTCGCTGAAATATTTTCACAGCCCTATTCTGTGCACTTTACAAATTCAACAAATTTCTAATTTGTAAAAAATTGAAATTTATCAAGCATTTCGTATTCTGTGTCTAAAATACAAAGCTCTTTTCTTTATAAGTTGTTAAGAAGTAAAATGCTCTTGACAATAAAATATCTCGCTGTGGATAGTTGTGAAAGTGAATTTGTTGCAATGGAGATATTTTACTTTTGTCGTTAGTTTTATACGAAGAGGAAAAATATGAACATGTGGATGGCTCGCGTTATTGAGCCGTTTTTATAGTATATTAAGAAGTTTATTTCTTCGTTTTTTGTATAAAAAAATGAGGATAATGAGGGTAATATTGACGAAATTGTGTTCTATATATTGCATGCGATTACAACTTAGCAAATTTTTGCCAACAAAGAACAAAGTTTAGATTTCGTAGTCCCCAAGGAACTTTTCTGAAGCTAAACATAACAACCAACTAACTCAAAATTGCATTCCAAACAGTTTTAAATATATTATAAAGGACATATGTATATGTATTATATTATGAAGTATTCTACGGCTTTGCGGGGGAGCAAAAGACTATGGAGGATCTGGGTTGGAAAAGTGAATATATAGGCTCTGCCATTTGATTATCAATCAACTTTATTTACGCGCGACACTCCCTGTTTGGTTAGGTATAACCCTGTCATCTATATAGAGCAAATGGAGTTGTGAAACCAAACCAAATACTTTGCAACAGGTCTGAAAGACTTCAGTCGATATCTCGACATCAGAATCGGATAGATAGGCTGATAACTCTTTGGTCAATCATAAACTAAACTTATCAACGAAGCCACACTGAAGAAGGCTCGGTTAAAACAAACACTCATCCAAATAACGGCCTTTTGCATGAAAAAATAGTGCCAGCTTCGGATCATGGAATATTTGCGCACCCTAAGAAAAGTCTAGACCAAAAGCAATGGATTTATTGTGGAATTGAAGTTAAATTATTAACTATTTTGCAACAAATATTGAAATGTATTTGACAACTTACGTTAAAAAATAATTAAAATAAATTTTTCAATTCAATTCGGATATGCTTGGACAGAATCAGCTGTTTCTGTTTACATTATTTTGTTTCCCACACGTGTGGGGAAAAGCTATGCGTACTGAAGCTTTTTATTTTATCAAAATTGTCACAGAATACCAAAAAAGTTCTTACTTGATAAAAATCTGAAAAAATTTTAAACTTCTTTGTTATTTTGTCAAGTGCACAGAATAGGGCTGTAAGTACCACTAAAAAAAGTTACAACCATTTAACGATACAGGTGGAAAAGCATTTTAAAACGAGTTTTCTATTGCAGTTGCTTTTCAGAAGTACTTAATGTAGGCCTTGTTTTGATGACCACCAAAAGTTCTTCCTATTATAAGCCTAGCTTTGCAATTAAAAATCTAAATTTTATTACCCGAAAGCCAATGATTTTGCATAATTTCATATTATTTCTCTTGGTGTGCTTTATTTTTACATTTATGTTATCACACATTTATGTTAAGTGCGTCTATTCATTTTAAATTCCCCGCAATATAAGTATGCACAGCTTTTCTATAAAATATACTTTCATTAAGGATATGTACAGACGTGTTCGAAATAATAAGAACAACCAAAGTGAGCATATAAATTGACGAATAATTTTGTTGTAAAAGATTTTTATTAAAACTTTTCTGTTCAACAAACATTTGTTTAAGGATGGAGTTTTGAAAAAATATAAAACTTTGTAGATATATGCACATTTAATTTTTTTTACAGCGATTTTTGTTGCTTTGAGTAAGAAATAGGCTGTTCAAAAAAATAAGAACGAAATCAAGTTCTGTTATCGACACTGTATTCTTGGAATTTGATTACACACATTTTAATAATATTCTTATAATCTCATCTGAATGCAAATTCGAGTTTACAGTTAAAATTTTTGTTAATTTTAAAGATTTCGAAATATTTCTATGGAACTGAGGGAAGTTATTAAAAATTGATTGTGGTAAAGAAAACTATTGCCTATTTCTGGTAATTTATGGTATTTGCGAACTGAATAGTATTAAACAGCAAACATTAGTTGCTGAAAGCTTAATAAAGGGGAACGCAAAAAAAAAACTTCTTATGCACATACAACGGTGACTTCAATTTGCTACAAATTTTATGAAGATACCTGTGTTAGTTTGACATAATATTCTATGGACAGATGAGACCAATATTGCTTATTTCGACTCTAGTGAGGGAAAAAACAGTACTACAACAATATTAGTAAATCCTCTGCCATATGCCCTAATGGAGTGCTGCTAGGCCCCTGGTAAGTATCATGCCCGCCATTAATTGTGTTAATAACAATCTGGCGACTATTGTCCTACCTTTTGCCGAAGAACATATGCTACTGTGACGAGCCTATCATCGAGGAAATGACCGAAAACATGCCTCGAATAGATCTAAGAAGTGTTTTCGTAGCAAAATTATTGATCTAATGGCATAGTCTTTGAGTACAAGGAGTTTAACACAATTGGATGGATGTGAAAAAAGGTGTAAAAGACTCGAAACCAAAAAAATGTCCAAGAATTATTAATATTGTAAAAAATACCATGGAAAATATACCCCTCTCAACATGCCGTGGTTTTGTGGATTTTATTCACTCCAGATGCGCCGAAGTAATTAGAAATCGTTTAAGAACTTAATACTAAATGCAAAGGCATTAGTGAACATTTAAACATAGTAAAAATATCGTAATACAACTCTTTATGTATTGTTCTTATTTTTTCGAACAGCCTATTTCTTACTCAAAACAAAAAAAGTTTGTTGAAAAAAATCTTTTGCCAAAAAATTATTAGTCGATTTATATGCTCACTTTGGTTGTTCTTATTATTTCGAATACGTCTGTATTTATATACACATTTTGCATACTTTTAAGCGCATCTTTTTGCTGAGTTGCTCACATTTTTGTTCGCCTTCTTACAGTGGAAAAAGTTACAAACATACATACAAGTGAAGCTAATAAAAACCAATTAAAAAACGGCTCAATAACGCGAGCCATCAACACATATTTCCTCATTGTATAAAAATAACGACAAAAGTAAAATATATCCATTACAACAAATTCACTTTCATAACGAGATATTATATTTGTTAAGAGCACTGTCAAGAGCATTTTACTTCTTAACAAGTTATAGAGAAAGGAGCTTTTTATTGCAGACATTAAATACGAAATGTTTGATAAGTTTAAACATTTTATATATTTGAAATACAGTTTGCCAACTAATTTTTTTCTTTGCAAAATGCAAACAAAATGCATATATATTGTATAAAGTCCATTAAAAGTTGGAAACCATAATATTAGGTTAGAAGTACCGAGGTCCTCATGTTCGATATATGGGGCCTTGACAACCTATGGTCCGATTTCGGTGATTTTCAGATGGGGCTGCCACACTATAAACGTAATATTTGTGCAAAGTTCTGCATCGATATCTTTACTAGTGCTTACTTTATATATTGTAAAGTAAACGATTCAGATCGTCTTAAAATTCTGTTACATAGGAAGTAGGCGTGGTTGTGAAGCGATTTGGCCTATTTTCACAACATATCATTGGGATGTAAAGAAACTATTACAAACCAAGTTTCATTGAAATCGGTCGAGTAGTTCCGGAGATATGGTTTTTGACCCATAAGTGGGCGATGCCACGCCCATTTTGTAAAAAAATCTGAGTGCAGCTTCCATCTGCCATTTCTTATGTGAAATTTAGTGTTTCTGGCGTTTTTCGTTATTGAGTTAACCCACTTTTAGTAGTTTTCAACATAACCTTTGTATGGGAGGTGGGCGTGGTTACAATCCGATTTCCTCCATTTTTGGACTGTATAAGGTAGTACCTAAAAGAAACGACTCTAGAAAGTTTCCTTGATATACCTTTAGTAGTTTGCGAGATATGTACAAAAAACTTAGTAGGGGAAGGGGCCACGCCCACTTCCCCAAAAAAATTACATACAAATATGCCCCTTCCTAGTGCGATCCTTCATAAGAAGAATTTTACTTCCATAGCTTTATTTATAGCTTAGTTATGGCACTTTAAGTGTTTTCGGTTTTCGCCATTTTGTGGGCGTGGCAGTGGTCCGATTACGACCATTTTCGAACTTAACAGGTGTTCCAAGTTTCATTAAGATATCTCAATTTACAGCCAAGTTACAGCTTGCACGGACGGACGGACAGACAGACATCCGGATTTGAACTTTTCTCGTCACCCTGATCATTTTGATATATATAACCCTATATCTAACTCGTTTAGTTTTAGGACTCACAACCAACCTTTATGTGGACAAAACTATAATACTCTCGTAGCAACTTTGTTGCGAGAGTATTAAAACATAATATAGGTCTCGAATAAGCAAAAACAACAAAAAACCAATTGTCTTTGCAAAATACAAGTACAAGTGGAAGAGAGATTCATGAGAAATGAACGGGACATTATTTAAAAAAAAAAAAAACACGTGTTATTCTGGGAATATTCTGGCATATATGCATGTTTCGAATTGCACAGATGTTCTTGGAAATACAGATCTAATTTGAAATCAGAATTTTCACACAAATGAGTTCACGAGAAATTAAAAAAACTGATATAATTTCATGATTTAAAAGAAAACAAAAAATGGGTGTCCAAAATTTTTAATATTGAGCTAAGGACTATGCACAATATTATTCAGACACAAAAATAAAATAAAATATACTGCATTTTAAGAACTCTGGACGCAAACTTTCAGAGGTTTCACTTTGGGATTTTTCTTAAATATTACAATAAGTAGATAAATATATGCCAGAATATTACCAGAAGAACACGTGTTGTTTTTGTTTTTTGAAAGAATGTCCCGTTCATTTCTCATTAATCTCTCTCTGACTTGTGCTTACATTTTGCAAAAAATTCATTGTCAATTGATTTTTTGCTGTTTTTACTTAATCGATGCCTATCTTATGTTTTTTTTTGTTTAACATATTCTATTACTAAATATATCTTAGAATAATACTGTAAATTAAAAATAATAAAAAACTAAACCTATGTGGCTGTAACAATTTTGAAACAAATTAGTGAAGTTTAAATATGTATTTGTAAAGTGCTAAAAATATATGTGAAAAATGCAATATACAATGAGAAATAACGTGTTAAAAATTGTTAACTTTTACACATTTTTTACACATTCAGGAAACAAATTTATGTGAAGATTTATTTATTTCAGTTTCACCATTAGACTTAATTTTGATTTAAATGATATATTTTTTTACATTTTGACGAATAAATCCACTTTTTTGTTTACATAAATATGCTTTCTAACATTCATGCCTTTTTATTTTTTTATGTCTATTTTGAATATTGGTGAAACCCAGAAAACTTAAGTACAAAGTTAAATAAAATTTAAAACTAAATACAACCTAATTTTCAATAAAAAAATTCCGTGAGACCAGCTGTAAATGCGAATATCTCGAAAACATTAAGTTTGCGGCGGCTATAATAATATGTGTATATATTTCGAAATCGAGGGACGGTATGTGCTGATATATTTGTTTATAGGCAGATTTATCAATCAGCTGTCTAAATGCCCAAAAATTTGCCAACTGTCACCATAAAATTTCAATGCGCATTAGCATTTCTTAAGGCGCATTAATTTTGCTCATTTGTCATTTCTTTAACACTGGTGTTTTATCTTCCGAGTTTGTTAAAATTTAGAGAATTTGATAGAATATTATTTAAAATGTTATTAAAATGAATGATACGTATAATTACAAGGACAATTTAAAGAGAACTGGGCGGAAACCTATGATAACTCAAAGAGAATCTAGAAGAGTAGTAGGAACTGTCTGGCATAATCCCTCTATTAGTCCTGTTAATATTGCAGTAACTTCACTAGTCAGGACATCAAAAAAAGTTAACTTTCATACCTACATACGTTGTGCCTAAAGTGGTCAATACTTCCGTAACCAAAAAAAACCGAAATACCACTCATTTATCTCAAAATAAATCCGAACTTAGTAACTTAGGCTGCACATTTAAATTTAAAAACTATCATTAACTAAGAACAGGATAATAAAGTTTAAATTGTGTGTAAATACTTTTAACTACAGCGAGTCATCAGTACATTTGCTTCATTCTTTGTCACATATCCAGTTATTCTCAACAAACTGTCTTCATTCGACTCGGAATAGATTAAGGTTCACAACACATAAGTTTTTTACACTACAACAAAAAGCTTTTCCTGTGGATTTGATGTCTAAATATCTTTGGAATCTTAGTTCTTTCGCGTCGAACTTTTTTTTTTACAATGGACGTATTCGGACACGCTTCAAAAAATAACCTTGATTGAGCTAACAACGGACGTGTCCTAAGTTCTTTGGCATAGAACTCCGTTATGCATTGCCAGATAGTGCATCATCAATCAGATCCTATATAGTAATTGGACAATTTTTTTAGTTTGCATTTCATTCCATTTATATTAAATCTTTTATTTATATCGTGCCCTTATTATACACTTACACTTCACTACAGTTTTGGTATATTTATTTACTACTAGCTTTTTACCCGCGGCTTCGCCCGCAGTGGAGTCATTAAATAAGTATGAGAGATAAAGGGTAAGGGTATAATAATAGAAATGAGTCAATATGATAACTAAATTTGATCGTTTTGCTGAGATCAACAATTTTAAAAAATTATTACAGACAGAAGTTTCAACACTTTAATATATGCTTATTGAAATGCAACAACAAATGTTAAAATATATTTCACCGTAACACAAATAAATAATTCTGAATTCTAACAATTTAAAAAAATAAAATACAAAGTATTAATTTAAGATATTTTGTAGACAATGTTATAAGTTTTCCTGTCGCGTGCAAATTTGTGTAAATTCCTGGCATTGGATACACGTGAACAGGCTACATAAAGATGACCATGAGAGAAGCATGGGTTTTCTAAATGCACTCCTGCTACCTGTAATGTTTGTCCTTGTGCCTTGTTTATAGTATGTTTTGTCCCAATTTTGTTATCCGAAGCTTTGTTCCATTACATAGCCGAGGAGCATCTATATTTCGCATAAGCATTACTGGTACATTTAGTTTCAATTGAAGTTTATGTGACGGGGTGTACCGATAGTTCAAGTGAATTTAAAAACTCCACAGGATATGAAGTACTTAGTTCCGTATCCATAATTGTATCCATTGACAAATATTCCTTCATTTCTCCCTGAACCTCGTTTGGTGCTAATATTGCTCTTGCACACAACCACTGATCACTACACAAATTTTGTTGTAATTCCGGAAAAACATTAGCAATGAGATCCACATCACTTTCTACTAAATTACAAAATTCTCTTGACAGTGATATCTAGCCTTCAGCGTCAACGTCTAAACAACCATCATCAATTTTCAACAACATTTCTGCGTAAAGTCCTGAATCCACGTCATTATGAAGATGCACCCTCATATTCGTTTTCAGGCGGAGTTTTTAACTGTCG
This sequence comes from Zeugodacus cucurbitae, assembly GCF_028554725.1. Taxonomy (NCBI): domain Eukaryota; kingdom Metazoa; phylum Arthropoda; class Insecta; order Diptera; family Tephritidae; genus Zeugodacus; species Zeugodacus cucurbitae. Next base: position 38,787,996 of record NC_071668.1, read on the forward strand.
ACCATAAGCTTGACGATTTAATGCACGCTTGAATTTCATCTCCTGGTGTCCCCCTCTGAATCACTGGGAGGGTTTGACGGAAATCACCAGCCAATAAAACTACCATGCCTCCCATTATATCTGTACTATCTCGCAAGTCCTGGAGGGTCCGGTTTAAAGCTTCTATAGCCTTCTTGTTAGACATTGTACTTTCATCCCACACTAAAAGATTGAATTCTACCTCGTGAACTATTTTTACTAAAATTACATATGGGCGAATCTTCCTGTGCCAAATTTAATGGTAATTTTAAAACGGAATGTGCCGTACGACCGCCGTTTAATAGCGTCGCGGCAATACCTGACGAAGCTACGTCAACTGCTATTTTTTGGTCTTTTCTGACGGACATTAATAATAAGTTAAGTAAAAACGTTTTTCCAGTTCCTCCTGGTGCATCGAGAAAGAAGAGTCCACCACTACCGGAGTCTATTTTACGTAAAACTTGATGGAAAACATGATTTTGCTCTGGAAGTAATTGAGGCACTAATTCTGTCACTTGATGTTGCAGTGCTATGAAATCATAATCTAGCTCTCGTGCAATTCCATTATCAAAATCATCCATATTGTCTCGTCGAGGGCTCGACATTCAAAAATCATCTAATTTTTCTTTTTTTTTTAATATAAAGTACCCTATGTTACTTCTAGTACCTTCAAGAGTATACGTACAATGTTTCATGATGATCGGTTCAGTAGTTTTTGCGTGAAAGCGTAACAAACAAACTTACATTCGCATTTACAGCTACTCACACTCAAAATGGGACACTACGAAAAGTCCACAATTCCTATATTTTAAACTCAAAATTGAAGCCTTGCTTAAGTTTTGAAGTTTATTTTCAATATAATTTATTTTATTAATAATATTTAAAGACAAATCAAAACAAATTTTCCTTTTATTTCATAAAACAAATAAATAATTTGCATTTTGGGTTGAACATTGCTTAAATTGAAGCTCACTCTTAAAGTGGGACACTAAAATTATTTTATTATAATATTGCTTTGGACGCATGATTAGTATTTGGTTGACTTCGCTTGGTGGCAATCACAGCATGCAGACGCCGGGGCATACTTTCCACTAATTTTTTGCAAAATTCTGGCTCAATATTATACCATTCTTCCTTTACAGCGTCCTTCAGAGCGGTAATATTTTTCACTCTACGTTTGGCAACTCTTTTTTTCAATTCCGCCCACAAATGCTCAATTACGTTTAAGTCTGAAGACTGGGGAGGTGTCTCCAGTACTTTCGGGCAATTATATAGTAGCCAGTTTCGCGCATTCCAAGACTTATGCTTCGGATCGTTATCCTGGTAAAACACGAAGTCGTCTTTTATGCCGAGATTTTCAGCGCTTTCCTTCACAGTTTCTTTAAGAATATCAATATAATACTTAGAGTCCATTACTCCGTTGACGAAGTGTATTTTACCGACTCCAGACTCAGACATACACCCCCATACCATAAGAGACCCGCCACCATATTTTACTGTTTTTTTAATCGCCGCATCATGAAGTTCAGTACGAGGTTTCCGCCAAGCAAATCTTTTTCCATCCGGCCCAAAGAGCTTTTGTTCTTTTTTCGCTTTAGGTTCTTTTTACAGACGAAACCAAAATAAATCTCTTTGGGCCGGATGGAAAAAGATTTGCTTGGCGGAAACCTCGTACTGAACTTCATGATGCGGCGATTAAAAAAACAGTAAAATATGGTGGCGGGTCTCTTATGGTATGGGGGTGTATGTCTGAGTCTGGAGTCGGTAAAATACACTTCGTCAACGGAGTAATGGACTCTAAGTATTATATTGATATTCTTAAAGAAACTGTGAAGGAAAGCGCTGAAAATCTCGGCATAAAAGACGACTTCGTGTTTTACCAGGATAACGATCCGAAGCATAAGTCTTGGAATGCGCGAAACTGGCTACTATATAATTGCCCGAAAGTACTGGAGACACCTCCCCAGTCTTCAGACTTAAACGTAATTGAGCATTTGTGGGCGGAATTGAAAAAAAGAGTTGCCAAACGTAGAGTGAAAAATATTACCGCTCTGAAGGACGCTGTAAAGGAAGAATGGTATAATATTGAGCCAGAATTTTGCAAAAAATTAGTGGAAAGTATGCCCCGGCGTCTGCATGCTGTGATTGCCACCAAGCGAAGTCAACCAAATACTAATCATGCGTCCAAAGCAATATTATAATAAAATAATTTTAGTGTCCCACTTTAAGAGTGAGCTTCAATTTAAGCAATGTTCAACCCAAAATGCAAATTATTTATTTGTTTTATGAAATAAAAGGAAAATTTGTTTTGATTTGTCTTTAAATATTATTAATAAAATGAATTATATTGAAAATAAACTTTAAAACTTAAGCAAGGCTTCAATTTTGAGTTTAAAATATAGGAATTGTGGACTTTTCGTAGTGTCCCATTTTGAGTGTGAGTAGCTGTATAATATTAGTAGGGATAAATAAGAATTGTAATTCTTATTCCATTCTGCCAATTCACAGAATATCTAAACGGTTGCATGTGGATCTAACAAATTGAATTGAATAAGAATTAAAAAGCTTATTAAAACAAATTTTATAATAGTTTATCTATAATATAAAAATGAATCGATAGATGTGTTGCTAATACCTGAGACAGGTACCAAAGAAACCATATGTATATCACCGGTTTTCCGAATTTTGTTTGAAAGCAAATGGTGTTCCGTACTACAATAGAGTTCTAGAAACCATTGAAATTTTGTGGTGTTGTGAAATGTACTATAATGGATTGCATTGAACACACCGAAGGCTTTAAGCTCTTCTGCCACAATCATATCTTTTCTGACATTTTGACATACAGAAAATGGCACAATTCCGATTACTATGGCGCCGCGATCTGATAACACCGTTGGAAATAGGATGTCCTCCCGATTCAAAAATATATAGGGTAATAGGTACCGCAGACGCATAGTTTTCGAGATATTCCGCTTTAAAAATAAAAAAAATCAAAATTTTCAACTAGCTATTTCACACAATTTAATACACTTTAACACATTTTACGCACCTTTTTCACCTCAAATATATTAAATAAAACTGTAGGCGTTGTATTAAATGTACATTTTACTTTTGTTATATGTATAATTTTAAAGTCAGAATTATATGTTTTAAAAATCACTTTTCACTCTCAAATTTATGTGTTTACAATTATGCGGAAAACGAGCGCTGCCACATTGTAGATACCATATATAAATTCATCCATAAATTCCTCTTTTTGCGAAAATTCCTCTTTTTTGCCAAAATTCCTCTTCTTTTATTCAACAAAATAAATTTTTAAAAATCATATCGAGGACAGCCTTTGACTTTGCTAACACTTGTATTGGCTTGACCAGAAAGGAGTTCTACACGAAAAAACTTCGAACAAACCCGTTTTGGGCTCGACCAGGTTAATTTTTTTGAAGCGCGGCCGAAGGCCGCCAGTGCAGAAAGAAGTTCTACGCGAAAAAAAACTATGGACACCCCGGTTTTGGCTCTACCAGGGTTATTTTTTTAAAGCGCGGCCGAAGGCCGCCAGTGCAGAAAGGAGTTCTACATGAAAAAAACTTCGGACAGCCCTGGAAAGACTTTTATATACATCCTTGATACAGAAGAGAGTTCTACGACAAAAAATATGATATGCTAATAAATAAAACACAGTCATTAAAAAATCTATCATCTATGGTTTCTAACATGTGGCAACGCTCGTTTTCCGCATAATTGTAAACATAGAAACCTTTTCAGCTATTAGTGTACCAAGGGATTTTTAAAATAAGTAATTTTTGCTTAAAACATCTTAAATAAATCTATATTTTGAATTAAATTGAATATCAATAGTGTAATTTTCAATATTTTAAGTGAAAAATGTGAAAAAATAGTGTTACAGTGTGTGAAATTCCATGTGTTACTTATAGAAAAAATTGGCCTTTTAAACATGAATATTTTAAAAACTATAAGTCCAATCAAGAATATTTATATATATTCCTGCTCTGGAGAGCCTCCTCTTTCGCCTGATACCCCATTTATACCGGGAGTTGTCAAACCCCGACCGCCAGGGTAATCGGAATCGTGCCCAGAAAATAAATTAAATTCGAAATTAATTGAAATCAAAAAACAAAATTTGAAAAAATTATGTGAAAAATATGTAATATGTATGTAATAATATGTAATATGTAATAATTATATTTGACAATAATATTTTCAGATTGCTTGAAGTTATAACTGGGTCAGGATCAATTTTCCTGCCTGTTATTCATAATTACATTTTGAATTTATTTGTATCAGCTGATGAATGTAAACATAGTACACTATACTACATGTGTGTCACTATGCTGGTATATGGTTTCTTGAGCTTTTATTGTAGTCTTAGGCATAAGCGCATAACTCGAGAGCAGCTGAATCAATTTCGCAAATTCTTTTTTTAGAATATTCCTTGAAGTTCAAGGGTGGTTCCTACCTTCTTCTAAATATTAAAAAAATACCTGACAATGTCTAAAATCCTCACTTTTCTAATCTCCCATACAAACAATTTGTAATCTATAGATATAAAAATGAATTGATGTTCGCTAGTTTCGTAAAAAGTCGAAAACGCCCAAGCCGATCTGGTTAATTTCAGTCTTGAAATATACGTGGAAGACCAGAAAAGCATTAGAAAGTAAGTAAATATGGACAAAATTCCCAAGATTATAATAAGAGAATATTATTTGATTTGACAACAAAAATATAAAAGAGTAAACAAAAAATAATATTATTTTAAAGGTTGTTATTGTTGCTTTGTTAAAATATTTTTGTCATTGTTCAATTTTATAAGGTAGTCCAAAATAAATTGTAACAAGTAAGGAAAGGCTAAGTTCGGGTTCAACCGAACATTTTAGACTCTCGCAATTTATTGAAGTAATTTTATTGCGATAAAACACATTTTGACCCATGTATTCGGCATTAAGTCCACTAGAATAACGAAGATCATCATATATAGTATATGAGGGCGATTTCACTCATTTTCACCACCAAGGTATAACGGGAATAGAAGCAACATGGCACCTGTTAGTAGGCAAGCAAACGGCACATTCGGCCGTGAAATTACTCCTAAATTGCAAATCAACGAAATACCAGTCTGCAAAATCTCCAATAATAGCGCTATAACGACGATTATCCAGATATTCAAGAAGTCGCTGTAGGCACTGCACAGGACTTTAAAAGACTTTTTTTGTGGAGCCATGATTCTGTTGGCAAGTGATTTACGCCAAATTCTTCCAAAAAATTCGCATGCCTTCGATGATTTTAATTTGTGGCGACACATAAAGAATCGCCAATTAACTCCTAACATAAGAGTGATTCTGCACCAATATCAAATTGCGATTGTAGAAGCAGTTGAAAATTGTATGTCGCAGTTGACACCTCGATAGATTAAAAACATTTCCAACAGATTTCTGTCACTTCATAGTGAAGCTTATTCACCGTGTCTTTCCTGACATGAAACCACAATATGATAACCATAAATGACCTATGGTAAAAAAACAAAGATCTCGATGATCTTAATGTTACAATTTCGTTCCAGAAGAGTTAACACAGCTACAAACCAGTATGTCCCACAGACTATTTAAAATTGCCTTGACTATCACCACTCACTTTGCAATTTAAAGTAATGTGAGTTGTCATCATGCTGCGTAACATAATTCAACTTCGACTTTGCAAAAGAACAAGACTGGCTGGGAAGAAGGTAATCAATATCGTCATCGAAGCCAAGTTTGAGCCAACTATGAAATATGCTCATTTGTTACATATATACATACATACATGCATACATACGATTACAACAATTCAAAGTTTAACAAATGTTTATGATTTACGCTTAATACAAACCTACAATAATCTATATTAATCATATTCAAATTTTCCGCCTATAACGATTTTATCTTTATACGTAAGAAAATGAAAAATGTACCAAATTAATGTATGCCTTAGCCACAAAAAAGTGTGGCTAGTAAAAAATAAATACTCAGAAACAACGCAAGTGTATAATAAGTGAATAATATAAATAAAAAGTTCAGTATAAATCGAAAAAATATGCGTTAAAGTCCTAAATTTTAAAACTTAATTCGAATATCTCGTAAACTGTAAGTTTTCTATATGTATTTGTATTCTTAATCTGGAGAACCTCCTGTATCCGACCATAGCCATTTTAACCCCAAAATCGGGGAATATACTAAAGCCGACGTAATCCATTTGCTAAGGCAACAAAATTACACATCTTTGAGATTTAGAATTGTGATTGCAATTTGCAACAATTAATTAGCACTGTAAATATGAAGTAGTTGAATTCCGTAACTTTGTATTTTTAGAAATGAGTTATAAATTGCAAATATTAGAAGGTATCATTATCAACAAGCTAATCAATTGTTTTATTGAATAAAATATGAAACACATCAATTTCCTTTCTCAAAAAATTTATTTAGATATGAATCTATTCCAATATCTGAATAAAATGTAGTAAGAATTAATATATTTTATCTAATTCACGACTGACCTTGACGACGACTTCTATAATAGACATATAAAAAAAGCATAAAGAATAACCAGGACCCTTGTGTGTAAATAAAGTACTTAAAAGTTTTGTATGTGACTCTTGGGACACAATGAAAATAATATAATTCTTAAATATGTTGTGATATTTTTACACAATTCTTTTCACTTTGATTCGAATTTTTATATATAGACAATATAGACATACATTTTTATTACAATTTTAGTAGGGTATTTTTATGGTTTAATTAAGACAGAACTAAAGATTGAAAACAGTACACCGTTCTAAAATACACCATCATAAATATTACATATAATTTGACAATCACTAAATGTTTTTCCATTGCAGAACACACCTCGCACTTTTTATTTTGTTTACCCCCCCTTACACCATTTAAGACCAACATTCACAAACGATCAACGTATGATGTCGGCGACCCACACAAATTTTCTATTTTTACTTAAATTAAACAGGCTCGTCTACATCGATACACTTTTCACATACTTGGGAAAATGGCGACTTTTTCACCAATATTGAATATCCTACAACATATTCCACAATACTAAATAATCGATTTAAAAATATTACCAACGTTCTCGTGAATATCATATAATCGATAAATTTGAGACCAACGAGATCTATATGCAGTCCCCATGGGCAATAATTACAATAATTCAGTAAAACACTTGCCATGGTGCATATTGATTGATTGCCTATGGTATCGGAACTTACTTCGTATAAGTTTTGACTATTGCTTCTTATTTTGATATGCATTACAAGCTAAATTTGACTCCCAACACAACATTTTTTTCTAATATTCGTACAACTATTTGTATAAAAGTGCAACTTTTATCTTGAATTTTCACAATATATACTAAATCTTTTATTAATATTATGCACTTATTTTACACTTATACTTCACCACATTGCATCTGCATATTTATTTTATAAAAATTATCACGAAAATAGCTGTAAATAAATATTTAACATTTTACACAAATCTCGTAGTTTCAACAATAACAAAAAGGGTTGCAGCTTGACAAGTAATAAGTGTTGCCATATCAGATATTGTGCAAACGTCCAGCGTAAACACGACAAATGCGGTGCAGGCGATGCAGTGCGTTATATGCGGGTATATCACAAATTCAAACATATGTTGGCAAATGTAGATGTCCAATGTAAGCACGATTTTCCGATAATGCGTGTATTTCGAACTCAATATTTGCCCGCAGTATAATGCGAGAAAATATGACATTTCCATAGTGAAAATTAAAATTACAAATTCGAAAGTTCAAAAGAGAAATGTTTTGTGAAAAAAGCCATTATCGTTTGTTTTATTTTAATAACAAAAAATGTCGAACTCTGCAAATGAAGGCAATCAATGCATCAACGCATAATCGCGTTGTAATTGGACGCTTTTTGTGTTCCCCGAACGATATTGTGGGCCCGCACACATCGGTAAATCGTGACCGTGTCTACACTGGACGTGGCGTAAGTATATTTTATTGCATCAATCAGTTTCATAAACGGATCATCATGTTTATTAGCTACAGTTTTCCTCCACATATACTCTATTCTAAAATTTGAAAAATCTTCAGGATTGTTATAATTGTCCTTGATAAAGCCTATTTTGATGACCCGCCACTGGGATTCAATGCGCTGAGTTCCATCATCAGCTAGAAATGGATTATCCGGACCGCTGTGGTTTACATGACGGTGCTCATACCCGTGACTTGTCAAGCAGTTTTGAATTAAGTGGCCTTCAACTCTCCTTCCTAAAATTTAATAAAAAAGCATGTACTTATGTAACGTAATAAATAATATATTTATTATTACATTTGTTGTATTTTCGTTTACCGAATTTACTTTCATCGATTTGCACTTTTTTCCATCGCATCGCGGCAGTAATTGTACCAGTTGCATATGGTGGAGCTCGATAAAACTGACTCCCTGATCATGCTGTTTTTCCGAACTTCGGCTTGTGACCAATGCGAGGCATAGGCGTACATTAAGTAGAACACCTGAGGTAATGGAATCTTTGTATTCTCAAACCACGTACCCTTCGCTCGAGAGACTACTCGCGTACGGCAAGTACCCTTCCGACATCGAAAAATTCCGACTGCATTATTGCTTTTCGATATCCCACATCATTTTGGCCTCCGACGCAGTCAAAACGTTACTTTTTCTATCAACACCTCGGCTGGTCGATGGCTCGTTACAATCTATTTAAAAGACTTTCGTAACATTTTAAACAAATTAATAGTAGTTGTAATAAAATCCGATGTAGAAAATGAAGTGTTGAGGAGACTGATATACCCTCTTTGACATTATTTATTTTTGGGTTATAACTTTTTTCTGCATTGGCGGCCGCGCTTCAAAATAATAACCCTGTTCGAGCCATCCCCGGGCGTTATCAAAGGAAAGGTTATACCGAAAGATTTTGCATTAGTCATAACACGATTATGGTTTATGTATTTGAGGTATAATCCTTCTATTTTCTGTTTATTTTTATTCTTTTAATTTTTGCAAAATATCTCATGTGGCAGCACTGATTACTTGTCAACCTGCAACACCTTTTGTTATTATTGAAACGAAGATTTGTGTAAAATGTTATTTACAGCTATTTTCGTGCTAATTTTTATAAAATAAATATGCATAAACAATGTGGTGAAGTGTAAGAGTAAAATAAGTGCATAATATTAATAAAATATTCAGTATATATTGTGAAAATTCAAGATGAAAATTGCACTCTTTTCAAATTTAAGTGCGAATATCTCGAAAACTATAAGAACTATAAGAACATCCTCTCCAACGATACCCATTTTATTACCAAAAGCCTGGGATAGTATACTAAAGCCGAACCTTCCTATTCCGAAACTGGACCAATTTTTATTAAATTCTGTTTGTATATTGGAAAGGTCTGAATTTCATACAAATTGCCTTTCAAGACTCGAAGTCTCCCTAACTCGAAGTTCTTTTATGGATTATGGTGATTCGAGTTAGGGAAGTTCAACTGTAATAGTAGTAATAAGATAAATAAGATAATAAGCAACGGGATTCAATATTAGCTGTATACGATTGGCAAAGCGTTGGAGAATAACCAATAGAATACAATATCTAGATGTTCAAACAAACACGAAGCACTTGCGGTGCAACACTGCGCTAAAATGTCCTTTTAATCATGGGCAATAATGTTTTTTGGTAGAAAAACTTTAATCTGAAATTTTGCTTACCACTTCATTTCTATGTTCGTTCAGATATCGCGTTTTTTTAATCAATCATTATGTATATACAGTTTAATATATTAAAAAATATACATATATTTGTATAGTCCTTTTTGACAATAATTGTCCTTTAGCCATTTTTACCATTACGAATGACATAAATAGGTTAACAAAAGTTAGTAGCACTAACGCAAGCGGCGGTAGAATTTTTAACAAGGTATCCTTGACTGATGATACCAAAATGGTCACTGGAAATGTTCACCAACGATACAATCACACATGTTGACGGATATGCCATATACAAAATGTACAAAGTGTTCAATGAAAATTTCACTAACACCTCTAAGAAATACCGATAATGGCGGACAATGAAACACACACAAAATAAAATTTGCAATGGCTGCAAAACATGCCGCACCAAAACCGATTTCAGGTCTTACATGACCCACGAATAGGACGTTGCACTTCAATCTTTCATCAGACTTACAGAAGAAAACATAAAAGAGGACATAATAATTGGGTGTGGCGTGAAACACACTCGTCCACAAACAGAAGAAGTGAGTCGCGTTTACTTCTTCTTCTTCTTAACTGGCGTAGAAACCGCTTACGCGGTTATAGCCGAGTCCACAACAGTGCGCCACGCATCTCTCCTTTTGGCGGTTTGGCGCCAATTGGTAATACCAAGTGAAGACAGGTCCTTCTCCACCTGGTCCTTCCACCGGAGTGGAGGTCTCCCTCTTCCTCGGCTTCCACCAGCGGGTACTGCATCGAAAACTTTCAGAGCTGGGGCACTTTCATCCATTCGAACAACATGACCCAGCCAGCGTAGCCGCTGTCTTTTTATTCGCTGGACTATGTCTATGTCGTCGAACAACACATACAGCTCATCATTCCATCTTCTGCGGTATTCGCCGTTGCCAATGTTTAAGGGACCGTAAGTCTTCCGCAAAACCTTTCTCTCGAAAACTCCTAGTGCCGTCTCATCGGATGTTGACACCGTCCACGCTTCTGCACCATAAAGTAGGACGGGAATGATGAGGGACTTGTAGAGTTTAGTTTTTGTTCGTCGAGAGAGGACTTTACTTTTCAATTGCCTACTCAGTCCATAGTAGCACCTGTTGGCAAGAGTGATTCTGCGTTGGATTTCAAGGCTGACATTATTATCGGTGTTAATGTTGGTTCCTAGGTATACGAAATTATCTACAACTTCAAAGTTATGACTGTCAACAGTGACGTGGGAGCCAAGACGCGAATGCGCTGACTGTTTGTTTGATGACAGGAGATATTTCGTCTTGTCCTCGTTCACCACCAGACCCATTCGCTTCGCTTCCTTATCCAGGCGGGAAAAAGCAGAACTAACGGCGCGGGTGTTGTTTCCGATGATATCAATATCATCGGCGTACGCCAGGAGCTGTACACTCTTGTAGAAGATTGTACCTTCTCTATTTAGCTCTGCAGCTCTTATAATTTTCTCCAGCATCAAGTTAAAGAAGTCGCACGATAGCGAGTCACCTTGTCTGAAACCTCGTTTGGTATCGAACGGCTCGGAGAGGTCCTTCCCGATCCTGACGGAGCTTTTGGTGTTGCTCAACGTCAACTTACACAGCCGTATTAGTTTTGCGGGGATACCAAATTCAGACATCGCGGCATAAAGGCAGCTCCTTTTCGTGCTGTCGAAAGCAGCTTTAAAGTCGACAAATAGATGGTGTGTGTCGATCCTTTTTTCACGGGTCTTCTCCAAGATTTGGCGCATGGTGAATATCTGGTCAGTTGTTGATTTTCCAGGTCTAAAGCCACACTGATAAGGTCCAATCAGTTTGTTGACGGTGGGCTTTAGTCTTTCACACAGTACGCTCGATAGAACCTTATAAGCGATGTTAAGGAGGCTTATCCCACGATAGTTGGCGCAGATTGTGGGGTCTCCCTTTTTGTGGATTGGGCAGAGTACACTGAGATTCCAATCGTCGGGCATGCTTTCTTCCGACCATATTTCGCAAAGAAGCTGATGCATGCACCTTATCAGCTCTTCGCCGCCGTATTTGAATAGCTCGGCCGGCAATCCATCGGCCCCCGCCGCCTTGTTGTTCTTCAAGCGGGTAATTGCTATTCTAATTTCTTCACGGTCGGGCAATGGAACATCTATTCCATCGTCGTCGATTGGGGAATCGGGTTCGCCATCTCCTGGTGTTGTACTTTCACTGCCATTCAGCAGGCTGGAGAAGTGTTCCCTCCACAAACACAGTATACTCTGGTCATCAACCACTAGATCACCGCTGGGGGTCCTACAGGAGTGTGCTCCGGTCTTGAAACCTTCAGTTAGTCGCCGGATTTTTTCGTAAAATTTTCGAGCATTACCCCTGTCGGCCAGCTTGTCAAGCTCGTCATACTCACGCATTTCTGCCTCTTTCTTTCTTTTTCTGCAAATGCGTCTCGCTTCCCTCTTCAGCTCTCGGTATCTTTCCCATCCCGCTCGTGTTGCGGTCGATCGCAACATTGCGAGGTAGGCAGTCTGTTTTCTCTCCACTGCGAGACGACAATCCTCATCATACCAGCTGTTTTTTTGGCTTTTCCGAAAGCCAATGGTTTTGGTTGCAGCTGTACGTAAGGAGTTTGATATGCCGTCCCACAGCTCCCTTATACCGAGATGCTGATGAGTGCTCTCAGAGAGCAGGAGTGCAAGTCGAGTAGAAAATCGTTCGGCTGTCGGTTGTGATTGCAGCTTCTCGATGTCGAACCTTCCTTGTGTTTGTTGACGTGTGCGCTTTTCTACACAGAGGCGGGTGCGTATCTTAGCTGCTACAAGATAGTGGTCCGAGTCGATGTTGGGACCACGAAGCGTACGCACATCAAAAACACTGGAGACATGTCGTCCATCTATCACAACATGATCGATCTGGTTGCGAGTGATTCGATCCGGGGACAGCCAAGTAGCTTGATGGATTTTCTTATGCTGGAATCTAGTGCTACAGATGACCATATTTCGGGCCCCGGCGAAGTCGATCAGCCTCAGACCGTTTGGTGATGTTTCGTCATGGAGGCTGAATTTTCCGACTGTTGTGCCAAAGACACCTTCTTTACCCACCCTAGCGTTGAAATCGCCAAGCACGATTTTGACATCGTGGCGGGGGCAGCGCTCATAGGTACGTTCTAGGCGCTCATAGAAGGTATCTTTGGTCACATCGTCCTTCTCTTCCGTCGGGGCGTGGGCGCAAATCAGCGATATGTTGAAGAACCTCGCTTTGATGCGGATTGTGGCTAGACGTTCATTCACCGGAGTGAATGCCAGGACTCGACGACGGAGTCTCTCTCCCACCACGAATCCCACACCGAATTTGCGCTCCTTTATATGGCCGCTGTAGTAGATGTCACAAGGACCCACCTTCTTCCGTCCTTGTCCCGTCCATCGCATTTCTTGGATTGCGGTGATGTCAGCCTTTACTCTTACGAGGACATCAACCAGCTGGGCAGAGGCACCTTCCCAATTAAGGGTCCGGACATTCCAGGTGCATGCCCTTAAATCATAGTCCTTTATACGTTTGCCGTGGTCGTCATCAAAAGGGGGGTTTCTCATCCGAGGCCTGTGTTTCTTATTCACTGGTTATTCGTTTTTATGTGGTGGGTCCCAAGCCCTACGCACAACCGCATAAGCGGGATTCGCCTTCTCACTTTAGCTCGCTTCCAGACGGATGTCTGTTGGCTACCCAGAGGATACTTGGTCTAAGACCGGAAGTTGTGAGCTGCTTGAGCCACATGTAAAAGAATCGTTCCTGGCCACTCCCAAGTGAATGGCAGTCAGAAACTTTCCTCACTTACGTGAACTTCTACATATGACTCCATCCTCCACGCGTTTACTATTCATTCTAAATAGCAATTTATTGAAATACGTGCGATCGGCCTACTTTTATATTTCAAAATCTGGCAACCATATAATGTTATCAACTGTCGCTTTGAAGACAGCGTCCTGAACATTTTGAAGACGGCAGAGACATATCAAACAGCAATTTCATTGTTGCCGTACTAAAACCTTTTAATCCAATAAAATTTACATATTTATTACATATAGTAATAAACCCAAACGATTACCCTCCTCCCGCCCAACCGACGCGTGGGGCGCAGTCCGCATACGAGCGGAATTTGCCGAGTCTAGAAAGGCAAGAGATTTTTAAGCGTCCAGTTCTCAAACTGCTCAGCTACAGAAAGAAACATTTCAACAGCTTAGATTTAAAAATTTATAAAAACAAAAAGTTAAAAATTTCTGAATATTACTTATTAAGAGAAGACAAAATAGTTTTTTTGATGCTAAATATTGAGTCAGATGGATCAAATGTGCTGGAATGAGAATTAAAATCCTGACATATTCGGCGGAATGGTTGGTTTAACTCAAAATTTGTTCTAGAAAATTTTAGAAGTAATGGTCTAAACTGCCTAGATGAACGCAATGGGACATTACACTTACAGCCCTATTCTATGCACTTGATTTCTGTCCAATTATATTGAATTGAATTGAAAAATGTATTTGAATTATTCTATAACGTACGTTTTCACATGCAATTCAATATTTGTTGCAAAATAGTTAATAATTTAACTTCAATTTCAGAATAAATTATTCCCTCTTGGTCTAAACGTGAAGTTTTTGAGAGTGCGCAAATATTCCATGTTCCGAATATGGCCCTATTTTTCATGGATAATATCGTTATTTGGATGAGTGTTTGTTTTAACAGAGCCTTCTTCATTGTGGCTTCGTTAATAAGTTTGGTTTACGATTGACCGGTTTATCAGCTTATCTATTCGATTCTGATATCGAGATATCGACTGAAGCCTCCCAGACCTGATGCAAAGTATTTGGTTTGATTTCACAATGCTATTTATTATATATAGATGATAAGGTTAGACTGTCTTTACTCGATCGCCAAAGCTTCTTTAGCCTCCCTAGCCAAACAGGGAGTGCCACGCGCATTGAATACTATATAATAGAATACATATGCATAGGTCTTTTGTAATAGATTTAAAATTTTGATTTAGTTCGTTCTTATGTTTAGCTTCAGAAAAGTTCCTTGGGGACTACCATATATAGAAAACAATTTCGCCAAAGTTACCCTCACTATCTTCATTTTTTATACAAAAAAGGGAAAACTAAACTTCTTAATATTAAAACGGCTCAATAACGCGAGCGATCATCATGTTCATATTTTTCCTCTTTGTATAGAAATAACGACAAAAAATATATCCATTGCAAAAAATTCACTTTCACAACTATCCACAGCAAGATATTTTATTTGTCAAGAGCATTTTACTTCTTAACAACTTATAAAGAAAAAAGCTTTTTGTTTTAAACAAAGAATACGAAATGCTTAATTAATTTCAATTTTTTACAAATTAGAAATATGTTGAATTTGTAAAGTGCACAGAATAGGGCTGTTAATATCAGACAAAAGGAATGAACTACAAACTAAACCATTCAGAAGTAAGTGGCCTAAAGCAAAAAGTAAAAATTGTTTTTGAACGGACTCAAGCTTATCAGAATGGGATTGATAGCTAGGATTCCATACCACAGAACCATACTCCAATGTAGGCCTTACCAATGTTGTAAAAAAAATTTTAGTAATATACGGATCACTAAATTCTTTAGACCAACTTTTAACAAAGCTAAGAGAACCTTTAGCTTTTAAGACAATTGAATTTGCATGAGAATTAAATTTTAGTTTAGGGTCCATAGTAACTCCTAAATCAACAAAGCTAATTTTGCTCTTAACTGAAGTTATTTATTACATAGGGAGAAGGATCAACAGTTCTACGGGTAAAGCACATCGTTTTACATTTTTTAAGATTCAGTGGCATATCATTTTTGTGACACCAAGTAACTAAATTATTTAAATCCGATTGCAGCTCAGTCCTTTCGTTATGAGAAGTATAAGATTTAAAAAGTTTTACATCATCCGCATATAATAAAATTTCTGAATACTTAATTACGGAAGGTATATCATTGATGAACAACAAGAACGGAATCGGGCCGAGATGACTACCCTGTGGAACCTCTGAAGTGACACTAATTGAATCGGATAATGTATTATTAAATAAAACTTGATGTTTTCTATTAGTAAGATATGAGGATACCCATTCAAGAATTCTTGGTTGAAAAAAAGTAGATCCAGTTTTTGCGAAATAATTGAGTGGTTTACTTTATCGAATGCTTTACTAAAGTCTGTATATATAACATCAGTATTCTTATTATCCCTAAAACCCATTGACACATGGTAGATTTCCCTTTACAAAATCCATGCTGAGAAAATGAAATTAAAGGAGAGATTAAGAAAGTTATTTGGTCAGTGACAATAGCTTCAAAAAGTTTGGGTATAGCTTACATTTTAGCTATCCCCCTATAGTTCTCAACAGATGATCTAACTCCACTTTTATGCAAAGGTATTATAAAAGAGTTTTTCCACATTGCGGAAAAATACATTGTTTAAGAGATAGGTTGAAAAGCTTAGTTAAGGGCAGATAGATATATTTTGCACAATTTTTAAGGAAGCTTGAGGGAATCATATATCGGGGCCACATTTAAACGAATTTTTTAACGTAACAAAATAATTTAAGAAATCTGTTTCAGTTTAATTACAGTACTCGGACATAACACTTAGGGGAGGCACATTCAATGGGGAGTTTACACAATAATTGGATTTGAAGAAATCTGCAAACATATTAGAAATAATATAATTGTCACATGACATTGTTGATTTATATTTCATCGCGGACGGAAAATTAGATATCATACGTTTGGAGTTAACGAAACCATAAAACAATTTCGGATTACGAATAATATTATTTTTTTCTTTGATTATGTAGTTTTTATAACATTTTTTGTTAAGTTCCGCAAACTGTCGACGCAATTTAGAATATTTTATATAGTCAACAAGAGCTCCGGTTTTTTATAAAGTTTAAAAGCTCGAGCTTTTTTATTTTTTAATTTACATAGCTCATTCGAATACCATAAATTTGAACTTTTTCTTTTGGTAATAAAAAATTTCGGAACAAATCTTTCAAAAATATTAAAAATTGTTTCATTAAAATGTGATACATTTAATTAAGTTAATTTGGTTAAGACCCATCTCAGACATTTCTTCCAAAAACTCATCACGGGTAATGCAATCGTCAACAGATTTCCAAGATACACACGGTAAATTGAAATCGCCTAGCACAATTATGTAATCAGTTTCCTTAGCAATTGAAAAAACATTATTTAGCATGCTGCATATATACAGATAAGTCCTATTGAGGCGGTATATGAGATAAAGTTAAGTAAATAGAACATTTATTAATACAAATTCGCATGCACTTAAATTCAGTTATGGCCGCATGAGGAACTTCTACTTCTTCAGATGAAATTGAAGAATGCACAGCAAATAGTACAACAAACTCAGAGTTAATAGGAGGCGGATCCTGAATAGTTTTCCTCTTAAGGTTATCGGTAATTATTTTCGGAGGATTATGCACTTTTGAAGAGGAAGGCTTCTTTCCTTGAGGGCAAGGAGATGAGAGATTAATAAGGTCTATTTTCACAGGTGATATACTTTTTACGGACAAAGTGGCAGGTTCTTCATTAGACGGACGTTTACGTTTTACACTTTTTACTTCAAAGTGTAATTTTTTGTGCAAAAAATTTATAACTAAACGAAATTATTTATTTAAAAACATCAATTGATATTACAAATGATATGTCACAAGTTTTTTACGCTTCTGCTGGCAAAGCAACGTCCTACTTGTCAAAACTTTGAATAATTTTATATTTCACATATTAGTGGCAGCTCTACACTGGCAATTGTCGTCGGCAAAATAAGAACAGCGACAACTTTAATTTTTAACAGATGTCGCTCGTCGCTTGTCGTCGTCTATGTGTTCAGCACTTGAGGCAATATAAAAGAGCAGCATGCAAGGCTCAATAAGACTCTTTTTAAAGAACCTCCGACCTCGTCTGCGGAAGAGACTCTAGAGATACTTATTATATCAAAACTTAATAAGGCCTACGATAAATCTTCAAGTTACATATTTATAAATTCTCTAACTGTAATTACGTAGAAAAGTATTCATCAATTTACATACTTTTAAATTGGTAAAGGAATGTTGAATCTTGAAATTACATATTTGTAAAATCAGCGAAAAGTCTTCAAATCTTCAAATTAGATGTTTTTAAATAAAAAATATAATAAATTAAGAGTGGAACTCCATGAAACAATGTCGATCATTGTTGATACATAGAAATATGCCGCATGAAATGCACTTAAAACGTACACCAATCGTAGCGCCCTTCTTTAGGGGCCATCCATAAATTACGTCACACGAATTTAAGGACTTTTTAACCCCTCCCCCCCTCCTTGTCACAAGTTGTCACATTTTGAACTGACCCCCCCCCTGACGTGACGTCACCCATTTTCCCATTTTAATGGATTTATCATAAAATAAAAAAACAGGTTATTCTATTGATTTTTATATTTATTGTATAATCTTTAATAAAATCAACATTTAGTTAAATATTAAAGTACAGAGACAACGGATGACTAGTCAAGAAATAATAGATACTAAATTATGCTAATTAAAAATACAAAACTTAATCATCTTGTGTCCATGGACTTTTGACCCACTCCTTTATATCATTTATTATTGGTAAACTCCTTTATATCATTTATTCAGGCACTTCATTTTCGTTCTGAATTTGGATGTCAGGAACAGCTTTCGCATCAACATCTTCTTCTTCCATAAACCATCGTCATCATTCATTAAACAGATAATCTGTCGGGCACGTCTAACCGCAATTCTTTGAGGACGAATTTTCGTGATAGGTAACAGCTCTTGTTTTTTATGTGATTGTTTGTGTTGATTGGTGGCTTTATATGAAGAAAAATATAGGCCACATATGCTACATGATCTTTTAAATAAGTTTGACTCGACACTATGGCAATAACTATCATATGGAACTTGTTTAGATGGGATGATGCTTGGAGATTTAATAATATCTGTAGTAATAATGGAGCAAACTTAGCGTCGTTGTCATCACTCCCTGTGACTCCATAACCTTCTGATGTCTGTTTAATTAACACAGGTGGTGGGAATAATCCTTCTTTTAATAATTTCCAAAGACTAGAACGTCTTACACCGCAACATGCAATAGTTTCACATTTAACTATTTGTAATAAATATTGTGACTCACGTACATGTTTAGCATACCAAGTTGCATTATTTTTCAACATCATAGCCTGTTCAATATCCAGTCCAGTAACAGTTGGTGCAACATATTCAGCATCGACTGGAAAATTATCAATGACTAACTTGCTCCAAATCTCAGCCAACACATTGCCCGCACTTTGAAGTTTCGTTTTTCTAGATCTAAGTCAGTAGTTCGATTAATTTAATAGTACACCAGTAAGTGATCGGCGTGGTACAGAGCAGTCAGTCGTCTAGCACCCAAGAGCGCAGCAGAGCGGGAAACGATATTGCCCTAAATTTTGAAATGTGATGTCACAAAGCTTTTGACCCCCCCTGCCCCTTGTCACACAATGTCACTTCTGAGTGATACCCTCCCCCCCCCTTCAAGGTGTGACGTAATTTATGTATGGCCCTTACGACAACGCATAAATTCGTTTCTATTAGAAATGCCACATGATTTCTCGTACACTTACGACTTTCGGTGTCTGAGGTTCCATTTTGTTTTCTTTTGCAATGGTTCATCTTTACTCTCTAATTGATATTCTTTTCGCTGTACGTCCCCCATGAGTTGCATGGCTTAAGATCGACCAAATGCCTTCAAATGCCATTTTTTTGGTGCGAATAGAAATTCTATAGTATGATATATATCTGTACGCTAACTCAACTCCTCCTATGCATTGAATCTAATATACATTTTACGCACTTTATCCCATTGTCTAGCGGATTGGAGAGGAAGGGATGCATCCGATGTTGAGGCTATTAATACGGAACGGTTATCCATCCACTTGACTACACAAATTTTGACATCTTAACATATTCTTCGTAGCTTTCCCTTTCTTTTTTAGTAGTGTTTTGTCACTTAATAACTTTGGGGCAAGTTCCTTAGGCACTCTGGTCAGTTTTATCGTATCTGTCTCAAATACGCCTTCATCTTACAAAAATATTCATATATATACATATTTGGCGTAGGAGCCGAATCCACCAGGGCGCGCCATTCATTTCTTCTTCTTACTTTCTGGCGCCAATTGGAAACATCGTCGTCTTCTTCCGCTACTTCCTCCAGCGGGTACTGCATCGAACACTTTCACAGCTGGAGTGTCTTCATCCATTCGAATACCATGACCTACCCAGCATCTTTTAATTCGCTGAATTATGTTAATGTCGTCGTACATCAAATCGTACATCTCATCGTTCCATCGTCTGTGGTATACCCCGTTTCCAATGTTTAGAGAAGAAGATTCCATAAATCTTCCGCAAAACCTTTCTTTCAAAAACCCCAAGAATCGTCTCATCGCATGCTTCTGCACTATAAAGCACGACGGGAAGAATAAACGCAAAACCTTTCTTTCGACAACCCCAAGAGTCGTCTCATCGGATGTAGTCAACGTCCACGCTTCTGCGCCATACATCAGGATGGGAATAATGGGCTACTTGTAAAGTTTGATTTTTGTTGGTCGAGAGAGAATTTTACTTTTCAATTGCCTACTCAATCCAAAGTAGCACCTGTTGGCAAGAGTGATTCAGCGTTGGATTTCGAGGCTGACATTGTTGGTGTTGTTAACGCTGGGTCCCAAGTAAATGAATCTTATGTTAAAGTCAAAGTTATAACTGTCAACCAAGACGCGAGTGTGCTAACTGTTTTTTGATGGCAAGAAATATTTCGTCTTGCCCTCATTAACCACCAGACCCATACACTTCGCTTCCTTATCTACTCTGGAAAAAGCAGAAGAAACGGCGTGGTTGTTGCTTCCGATGATATCAAAATCATCGGCATACGCCAGCAGCTGCACACTCTCATAGAAGATTGTACTTTCTCTATTTAGCTCTGCAGGCTATATTTTTTCCAGCAATATATTGCAGAAGTCACACGATAGTGAATCACCCTGTCTGAAGCCTTATTTGGTATCGAACGGCTCGGAGAAGTCCTTCCCGATCCTGATGGAGCTTTTGGTATTGCTCAACGTCAGTTTTCATAGCCGTATGTATGTGTATTAGTTTTACAGGGATATTAAATTCAGACATCGCGGCATACATGCAACTCTTTTTCGTGCTATCGAAAACAGCTTTAAAATCGATGAAAAGGGAATGAGTATCGATTCTTCTCGGGTCTTTTCCAAGATTTGGCGAATGGTGGGTTTTCCAGGTCTAAAGCCACACTGATAAAATCCATTCAGTTCGTTGACAGTGGGGTTTAGTTTTCACACAATACGCTAGACAGGACCTTACATGCAACGTTGAGGAGACTTATACCACGACAATTAACGCAGATTGTGGGGTCTCCCATTTTGTGGATTGGGCAGAGCACCCAGAGATTCCAATCGTCGGGCATGCGTTCTTCCGACGATATTCTACAAAGAAGCTGATGCATGTACCTTATCAGTAGCTTGGACGGTAATCCATCGGCCCCCGCCGCTTTGTTGTTCTGCAAGCGGGTAATTGCTATTCGAATTTCTTCATGGTCAGGTAATGGTACATTTATTCTTTCGTCATCGATTGGGGAATCGGGTCCGCCATCTCCTGATGTTGGACTTTCGCTGCCAGTCAGCAGGTCCGAGAAGTGTTCCCTCCATAATCCCAGTATGCTCTGGAAGTCCGTTACCAGATTACTTCCTCGGGTACAATCGGGTAATTGCTATTCGAATTTCTTCATAGTCAGGTAATGGTACATCTATTCTTTCGTCATCGATTGGGGAATCGGCTTCGCCATCTCCTGGTGTTGTACATTCACTGCAATTCAGTAGGCCGGAGAAGTGTTCCCTCCATAATCCCAGTATGCTCTGGAAATCCGTTACCAGATTTCTTCCTCGGTCCCTACATGATAATACTCCGGTCTTGAAAATTTCTGTAAATTGCCTCATATTTTCAAGCTTTTCATACTCACGCACTTCGGGCTCTTTCTTTTTACGTCTTACAAATACTCCAGGATATTTATGGAGGTAAAGTAGTGGTCATTTGAAAACCTCTCTTCCTTCACTAAGATCTGCAGTTAATTTCTGTACAACAGTACCACAAATTCCCAATTGGTTATTTGGCTTTCCATCGGGCCATGGTTTGGTATGTGAACAAGCCTATTCGCGAGTAAATCTCATTCGAACGCATACTTATCGAACACACTTTTGTATCGTGTATGGCCACTATAAAACAAAAATTTTCAATCCTACTGGATTCTGTTTGCCTTTTACGTACTGTTTCAGGTTCGTTTTCCCTGAGAAAGGAAACATTTGCTCGTCGAGATGCATTTTTTTGGCTTTCAGCCTTGACATGCGGCAGCGTTAATCCCGATTAACTCCGCACTTAATCAGATCCATATTTGTAGGTGACAACCGGCAGCAAAGCGAGTTTGAAAGTCTTTTAAACAGCTGTTTGGCAATAATATTGCTGATATAATAATTGAGTCGGAATGGCTAAACTCCTACCTACCTTCACGCAACGATTCGGAGCAAAGCATTTGCAACATAGTTTCTATTGTCATAATTCAAATACACACGTTCATTTTGCTATTATTTTGTTTTGTACTATCAGGTGTTCTCGTGCTCTTGTATATTTCGGTGTACGATTTTTGCTTTTCGTACAATCTTACAAGAGCATGAGAATCTCCATATATACAATATTTCGGTGGTACCATATTCACCCGCGTAGAGTAAAACATGCAAAAGTATTCAATGTTGAGTCCTGCAGCTTGTTGAACAACATCTACATACTATATTTGCAAGCAAGTGAATAAATGATATGTCTTTATTTAGAGTTGAAAATACTAATGTAAATATCCCTCTTTTAAACACATCTTCGGTTCCCAATTCGGCAACGGGATCCAGCAGTTATTCATTTAGCTGTGTATCTCTAAACAGACAGCGCGTATTTTTCACGAACGAAACGGTGCCATAAGTCCACCAAAAACCTTCGCTCAGTATCCTGTTAGATATTGAACTGCATGAAAATACTCAAAGCAAAAAAATCTGGACGGAGTTTTGCACAATCATCAACTCACAAAATACTCTGAACAACAAATTGAATCCCGATGTACACACAAAATTGCAAAATATTGAGTTGTTGACGGGACTGCAGGAAGCTAGAAAAATTTGTGAAAATTCCAAATAAAAACAAGTAAAGAATGGCTAAGTTCCGGTGTAACCGAACTTTTTATACTCTCACAAGTTATTTAGTTAATTTTATTAAAACAACACACAATTGACACAATTATATTCGGCATGTATGTATGTATGTGATTGGCGTTGCAACCGTTTAGCCGGTTATAGCCGAATCGACGATAGTGCGCCACCTCTCTCTCTCCTTCGGAGTTCGGCGCCAGTTGGAGATCCCAAGTGTAACCAGGTCGCTCTCCACCTAGTCCCTCCAACGGAATGGAGGCCTTCCCCTTCCTCGGCTTCCTCCGGCGGGTACTGCATCGAACACTTTCAGGGCTGGAGTGTTTTCGTCCATTCGGTCAACATGACCTAGCCAGCGTAGCCGCTGTCTTTTTATTCGCTGAACTATGTCAATGTCGTCGTATAACTCGTACAGCTCATCGTTCCATCGTCTGCGGTATTCGCCGTTGCCAATGTTCTGAGGACCATAAATCTTGCGCAAAATTTTCCTCTCGAAAACTCCTAGTGTCGTCTCATCTGATGTTGACATCGTCCAAGCTTCTGCACCGTAGAGCAGGACGGGAATGATAAGCGACTTGTAGAGTTTGATTTTGGTTCGTCGAGAGAGGACTTTACTGTTCAATTGCCTACTCAGTCCAAAGTAGCACCTGTTGGCAAGAGTTATTCTGCGCTGGATTTCGAGGCTGACATTGTTCGTGTTGTTGATGCTGGTTCCCAGGTATACGAAATTATCTACGACCTCGAAGTTATGACTGTCAACAGTGACGTGGGAGCCAAGACGCGAATGCGCCGACTGTTTGCTTGATGACAGGAGATATTTCGTCTTGTCGTCATTCACCTCCAGACCCATTCGCTTCGCCTCCTTATCCATGCGGGAAAAAGCAGAACAAACGGCGCGGTTGTTGCTTCCGATGATATCAATATCATCGGCGTACGCCAGGAGCTGTACACTCTTGTAGAAGATTGTACCTTCTCGGTTTAGCTCTGCAGCTCTTATAATTTTTTCCAGCATCTGGTTAAAGAAGTCCCACGATAGTGAGTCACATTGTCTGAAACCTCGTTTGGTGTCGAACGGCGCGGAGACGTCCTTCCCAATCATGACGGAGCTTTTGGTGTTGCTCAGCGTCAATTTAGTTTTTGCGGGGATACCAAATTCAGACATCGCGAAGTAAAGGCAGTTCCTTTTCGTGCTGTCGAAAGCAGCTTTAAAATCGACAAAAAGGTGGTGTGTGTCGATACTCTTTTCACGGGTCTTCTCCAAAATTTGGCGCATGGTGAATATCTGGTCAGTTGTCGATTTTCCAGGCCTAAAGCCACACTGATGAGGTCCAATCAGTTTGTTGACGTTGGGCTTTAGTCTTTCACACAGTACGCTCGATAGAACCTTGTATGCGATATTTAGGAGGCTGATCCCACGGTAATTGGCGCAGATTGTGGGATCTCCCTTTTTATGGATTGGGCAGGGCACACTGAGATTCCAATCGTCAGGCATGCTTTCTTCCGACCATATTCTGCAAAGAAGCTGATGCATGCACCTTATCAGTTCTTCGCCGCCGAATTTGAATAGTTCTGCCGGTAATTTATCGGCCCCCGCTGCTTTGTTGCTCTTCAAGCGGGTAATTGCTTTCGAATTTCTTCAGGGTCGGGTAATGGAACATCTGTTCCATCGTCGTCGATTGGGGGATCGGGTTCGCCATCTCCTGGTGTTGTACTCTCACTGCCATTCAGCAGGTCGGAGAAGTGTTCCCTCCATAATCCCAGTATGCCCTGGACATCGGTTACCAGATTACCACCTTGGCCTCTACATGAGGATGCTCCGGTCTTGAAACCTTCGTTAAGTCGCTTCATTTTTTCATAAAATTTTCGAGCATTCCTTCTGTCTGCCAGCTTCTCAAGCTCTTCGTACTCACGCATTTCGGCCTCTTTCTTTTTTTGTCTGCAGATGCGTCTCGCTTCCCTCTTCAGCTCTCGGTATCTATCCCATCCCGCACGTGTAGTGGTCGTTTGCAACGTTGCGAGGTAGGCAGTCTGTTTTCTCTCCGCTGCGAGACGGCACTCCTCATCGTACCTGCTTGTTTTTTGTCGTTGCCGATAACCAATTGTTTCGGCTGCAGCGGTACGCAGTGAGTTTGAGATGCCGTTCCACAGTACCCTTATATCGAGATGCTGATGAGTGCTCTCAGAGAGCAGGAGTGCAAGTCGAGTAGAGTATTTCGTGGCTGTCTGTTGCGATTGCAGCTTTTCGACGTCGAACCTTCCTTGTGTTTGTTGACGGGAATTCTTTGCTGCACAGAGGCGGGTGCGTATCTTCGCTGCGACCAGATAATGGTCCGAGTCTAAATTTGGTCCTCGGAGCGTACGCACGTCTAAAACACAGGAGACATGTCTTCCATCTATCACAACATGATCCATCTGGTTGCGAGTGATTCGATCGGGGGACAGCCAAGTAGCTTGATGTATTCTCTTATGCTGGAATCTGGTACTACAGACGACCATATTTCGGGCCCCAGCGAAGTCGATCAGCCTCAGGCCGTTTGGCGATGTTTCGTCATGGAAGCTGAATTTTCCGACTGTTGTGCCAAAGACACCTTCTTTACCCACCCTGGCGTTAAAATCGCCAAGCACGACTTTTACATCGTGGTGGGGGCAGCGCTCATAGGTGCGTTCTAGGCGCTCATAGAAAGCATCTTTGGTCACATCGTCCTTCTTTTCCGTTGGGGTGTGGGCGCAAATCAGCGATATGTTGAAGAACCTCGCTTTGATGCGGATTGTGGCAAGACGTTCATCCACCGGGGTGAATGCCAGGACTCTGCGACGGATTCTCTCTCCCACCACAAATCCAACACCAAATTTGCGCTCCTTTATATGGCCGCTGTAGTAGATGTCACAAGGACCCACCTTCTTCCGTCCTTGTCCCGTCCATCGCACTTCTTGGATGGCGGTGATGTCAGCCTTGAGTCGTATGAGGACATCAACCAGCTGGGCAGAGGCACCTTCCCAATTAAGGGTCCGGACATTCCAGGTGCATGCCCTTATATCATAATCCTTAAAACGTTTGCAGGGGTCGTCATCAAAAGGGGGGTGTCTCATCCGAGGCTTTCGTAGATTTTTCATTGGTACTTCGTTTTTATGTGGTGGGTCCCAAGCCCTACGCACAACCGCATAAGCGGGCTTCGCCTTCTCACTTTAGCTCGCCTTCAAACGGATGTCTGTTGGCTACCCAGAGGATACTTGGTCTAAAACCGGAAGTCGTGAGCTGCTTGAACCATGTGGAGAAGAATCGTTTCTGGCCACTCCCAAGTGAATGACAATCAAAACTTTCCTCACTTGCGTGAACTTCTACACATGATCTCATCCACCATTCGGCATATATATGGAAAAGTCCATTGACAATTTGAAGACCCTAATATTACGTAAATGGGAGCTAGTGAAAGCTATGACTCGATTTTACTTATTTTTGGCACGGAAACATATAATTAAAAGAAAATTATTCCCCCTGAATTTCTTAAAAATATCGTATAGATCTATATTACCAGTAAACAAGTAAGGAAAGGCTAAGTTCAGGTGCAACTGAACATTTTATACTCTCGCAATTTATTGAAAAAAATTTATTAATATAACATACAAATTAACCCATAAATTCGGCATAAAGTTTAATAGAATAACGAAAATCGTCATATATAGTATATGAGGGCTGAGGTAATTCCTGAACCGATTTCATTCATTTTCATCAGCAAGGTACACTATATCCAAAGACTATACGCTCACTTAATTTTGCTAAGATAGCTCACATATTAACATATGCGGAATAAAGCTTACCGTATTTTTGAAAAACCTCTAATTAGGTATATGGGAGCTTGGAGAAGATACTTTTGAAAAACCTACAATGGGGTATATGGAGATGTTATTACCCGATTTTAATAATTTTTGGAACAGAGACACACTATTAGAAGAAAACAATTTCCTCTGAATTACATTAAATTATCTGAAAGATTTACCCATATTTATACTCTCGCAACAAAAGTTGCTAAAGAGAGTATTATAGTTTTGTCCACATAACGGTTGTTTGTAAGTCCTAAAACTAAACGAGTTAGATATAGGGTTATATATACCAAAGTGATCAGGGTGACGAGTATAGTTCAAATCCGGATGTCTGTCTGTCCGTCCGTCTATCCGTCCGTGCAAGCTGTAACTTGAGTAAAAATTGAGATATCTTAATGAAACTCGGAACACGTATTCCTTGGCACCATAAGAAGGTTAAGTACGAAAATGGGCGGAATCGGACCACTGCCACGCCCACAAAATGGCGATAACCAAAAACACATAAGTTATGAAAATAAAATTTGGAGCATAGGATCGCATTAGAGATGTGCACATTTGAATGTAATTTTTTTGGAAAAGTGGGTGTGACCCCGCTCCAAAATAGGTTTTTGTATATATCATGCAAACCAATAAAGCTAGATAAACCAAACTTTCTGCAGTCGTTTCTTTCAGCCGTTTCCTTATACAGTCCAAAAATTAAAGAAATCGGATAATAACCACGCCCACCTCCAATACAAAGGTTAGGTTGAAAATGACTAAAAGTGCGTTAACTCACTAACGAGGAACGTGAGAAACTCCAAATTTTACATAGGAAATGGCAGAAGGAAGCTGCACTGAGATTTTTTTACAAAATGGAAAATGGACGTGGCGTCGCCCACTTATGGGTCAAAAACCATATCTCAAGAACTACTCTACCGATTTCAATGAAATTCGGTATATGACACGTTCTTGACACCCTGATGACACTGGTGGAATATGGGCGAAATAGGTTCACAACTCTGCCTCTTTCCCATATAACTCAATTTGGAATCCTTCTGATACAAATACTGTATTTGAGCGGTTAAAATTTATACTTAGGCGATGAGTTCAACATGTTCGATATCTGGGGCCTTGAAAAGTTATGGTCCGTTTTCGACAATTTTTTCACAAGTGAAGCCAGAGATGATATGCACTATGTGTGTAAAGTTTTATCCCGCTATCTTCATTGGTTCCTTATGTTTACATTATAAAGTGAAGGAATGAGATGGAATTCAAAATTGAGTTATAAGAAAGTAGTCAAGGTTGTGAACCGATTTCGCCATTTTTTGTCCGTGTTATCAGGGTGTCAAGAAAATATTATATACCGAATTTCATTCGAATCTGTCGAGTAGTTCCTGAGATATGGTTTTTGACCCATAAGTGGGCGATGCCACGCCCATTTTCCATTTTGTAAAAAAATTTGAGTGTAGCTTCTTTCTGCTAATTCTTCTGTAAAATTTAGTGTTTCTGACGTTTTTCGTTAGGTAGTTAACCCAGTTTTTGTAATTTTCAACCTAACTTTTGTATGGGAAGTGGGCGGGGTTATTATCCGATGCAGAACCGATGCCGAACCGACTGCAGAAAGTTTGGTTTATATAGCTTTATTGGTTTGCGAGTTAAATACAAATTACCGATTTGTGGGCGGGGCCACGCCCACTTCCCCAAAAAAGTTACATCCAAATATGCCTCCTCCCTGTGCGATCCTTTATTCCAAATTTTACTTTTATAACTTTATTTATGGAAAAGTGGGTGTGACCCCGCTCCCAAATAGGTTTTTTGTATATATCATGCAAACCAATAAAGCTAGATAAACCAAACTTTCTGCAGTCGTTTCTTTCAGCCGTTTCCTTATACAGTCCAAAAATTAAAGAAATCGGATAATGACCACGCCCACCTCCCATACAAAGGTTAGGTTGAAAATGACTAAAAGTGTGTTAACTCACTAACGAGGAACGTGAGAAACTCCAAATTTTACATAGGAAATGGCAGAAGGAAGCTGCACTGAGATTTTTTTACAAAATGGAAAATGGACGTGGCGTCGCCCACTTATGGGTCAAAAACCATATCTCAAGAACTACTCTACCGATTTCAATGAAATTCGGTATATGACACGTTCTTGACACCCTGATGACACTGGTGGAATATGGGCGAAATAGGTTCACAACTCTGCCTACTTCCCATATAACTCAATTTTGAATCCTTCTGATACAAATACTGTATTTGAGCGGTTTAAATTTATCCTTAGGCGATGAGTTCTGGGGCCTTGAAAAGTTATGGTCCGTTTTCGACAATTTTTTCACAAGTGAAGCCAGAGATGATATGCACTATTTGTGTAAAGTTTTATTCCACTATTTCCCATTTTCCATTTTGTAAAAAAATCTGAGTGTAGCTTCTTTCTGCTAATTCTTCTGTAAAATTTAGTGTTTCTGACGTTTTTCGTTAGTTAGTTAACCCACTTTTTGTAATTTTCAACCCAACTTTTGTATGGGAGGTGGGCTTGGTTATTATCCGATACAGAACCGATGCCGAACCGACTGCAGAAAGTTTGGTTTATATAGCTTTATTGGTTTGCGAGTTAAATACAAATTACCGATTTGTGGGCGGGGCCACGCCCACTTCCCCAAAAAAGTTACATCCAAATATGCCTCCTCCTAGTGCGATCCTTTATTCCAAATTTTACTTTTATAACTTTATTTATGGCTAAGTTATGACATTTTATGTGTTTTTGGTTTTCGCCATTTTGTGGGCGTGGCAATGGTTCGACTCCGCCAATTTTTGAACTTAACCTTCTTATGGTGCCAAGGAATATTTGTGCCAAGTTTCGTCAAGATATCTTAAGTTTTACTCAAGTTACAGCTTGCACAGTCTTACAGATGTACAGACGGACGGACGGATAGACATCCAGATTTCAAATCTACTCGTCACCCTGATCACTTTGGTATATATGACTCTATATCTAACTCTTTTAGTTACAAACAACCGTTATGTGATCAAAACTATAATACTCTCTTTAGCAACTTTTGTTGCGAGAATATAAAAATGTATTAGAAGCACTACATATACACTTAATGTTCGATTTCGTCGATTTTTAAAGGGCGATGGCACAGAAGAAATGCAGTTTTTATGCAAAGTTCTGTTCCGATATCTTCACTAGTGCTTACTTCATACATATATTGTAAAGTAACCGATTTAGGTCGACTTCAAAGCTTTGGTATATGCGAAGTAGGCGTGTTTGTGAACCGATTTGGCCACTTTTCACAACATATAATTAAGATGCTACGAAAATATGACGAATTTCATTGAAATTAGTCAAGTAGTTTCGGATATATGGTTTTTGACCCATACGTGGGCTGAGCCACGCCCATTTTAAATTATTTATATCAATTTGAGTGCAGCGCCTCTGTACAATCTTTATAATGAAATTTAAGGTTTCTGTTGATTTTCCTTACTGGATTAAAGCAGTTTCAACATAACCTTTGTATGGGAAGTGGACATAGTTATAATCCAATTTTCTCCATTTTTAGACTGGATAAGAAGTACCGAAATGAAACTACTCTAGAGAGTTTGGTTGATATAGCTTTAGTAATTTACGAGATATGAAAAAAAGACTTAGTAGCCTTTACTTGTATATCTTTATTTATAGCTTATATATCTCAATTTTTACTCAAGTTATCGCTTGCACAGACGTATAGACGGGCGGACAAACAGACATCCGGATTTCAATTCTACTCATCACCCTGATCCCTTTGGTATTTAAAAGTCCATATCTAAGTTTTATGTGTTACAAACAACAAACTTAGCAACTTTGTTGCGGGAGTTTAAAAAAAGTGAAACTTGGAAAGCATTAAGCGAAAACAAACATCCGATATAAAAACACCACATCAATGGCGATAAAAGTATAAGTAGAGTGCTTACTAGTATCCCGAATATTTGAAATAACAAAATATTAAGGGGATTCTCCAAGTCTTGCAAAATCCTTGCACATTGCACGGATTGCAATGTTTTGAAATTCACAACAACAAAACACACAAAAAATAAAATGAACAATGGCTGCAAAATCTACTACCCATAACCCATGTTTACTTTCAAGCAATGAGTCGTAGCAAAATATTTGCGGCCCTGTGTCTGTTGTCATAATACAATTACACATATATATTTCGTTAATATTTTGTTTTGTGCTATGGGGTGTTCTTGTGCTATTAAATATTTTGGTAAAGTATTTTTGCATTCCGTTCAATCTTGCAAGAGCAAGAGAATCCCCCTATTGTAACAAAGTGGCTGGACCGCAAGTAAGGAAGGGCTAAAATCGGGTGTAATCGAACATTTTATACTCTCACAATTTATTTATTAAGATAACATACAACTTGTCGTATATTCAGCATAAGAAAAGCAGTATTGGTACAAAGTTTTGTTCCGATATCTTTAGTGGTGCCTAATTAATCTATAGTAAAGCGAAGGATGGAATCATGTGTATAAGTCGTAAATTATTGATTTGAATGATTGAAATGATTTTTGATTGCCATTCACTTGGGAGTGGCCAGAAACGATTCTTTTGCATGTGGGTCAAGCAGCTCACGATTTCCGGTTTTAGACCATCCTCTGGGTAGCTAATAAACATCCGGTTGAAGGCGAACTACAGTGAGAAGGCGAACCCGCTTATGTGGTTGTGCGTAGGGTTTCGGACCCACAGCAAATGTATGAAGGACTACGAATTAATGGCATGCACCTGGAATGTTCGGACCCTTAATTGGGAAGGTGCCTCTGCCCACCTGGTTGATGTCCTCGTAAGAGTAAAGGCTGACATCAGGACGCGACAAGGACGGA
Source organism: Zeugodacus cucurbitae (assembly GCF_028554725.1). NCBI lineage: Eukaryota > Metazoa > Arthropoda > Insecta > Diptera > Tephritidae > Zeugodacus > Zeugodacus cucurbitae. The sequence continues at coordinate 38,819,747 of NC_071668.1, forward strand.
AGAAGGTGGGTCCTAGTAATATCTACTACAGCGGCCATATAAAGGAGTGCAAATTCGGTGTAGTTTTCGTGATGGGAGAAAGACTCCGTCGTCGAGCCCTGGTATTTACTCCGGTGGATGAACGTCTAGCCACAATCCGCATCAAAGCGAGGTTCTTAAACATATCGCTGATTTGCGCATATGCCCCAAAGAAAGAGAAGGATGATGTGACCAAAGAAAGAACGCACCTATGAGCACTGCCCCCGTCACGATGTCAAAATCGTGCTTGGCGATTTTAACGCTAGGGTGGGCAAAGAAGGTTTATTTGGCACAACAGTCGGAAAATTCAGCCTCCATGACGAAACATCGCCAAACGGTCTGATCGACTTCGCTGTTGCCCGAAATATAGTCGTCTGTAGTACTAGATTCCAGAATAAGAAAATCCATCAAGCTACTTGGCTGTCCCCCGATCGTATCACTTGCAACCAGATCGATCATGTTGTGATAGATGGACGACATGTCTCCAGTGTTTTTGATGTGCGTACGCTTCGTGGTCCCAAGATTGCCTCGGACCACTATCTTGTAGCAGCTAAGATACGCACAAGCCTCTGTATAGAAAAGCGCACACAACAACAAACACAAATGAGGTTCGACATCGAGGAGTTGCAATCACAAACGACAGCAGAACGATTTTCTACTCGTCTTGCACTACTCCTCTCTGAGACCACTCATTAGAATCTCGGTATAAGGGAACTGTGGGACGGCATATCAAACTAATTACGTACAGCTGCAACCGTAACCATTGGCTTTCGGAAAAGTCAAAAAACAGCTGGTATGATATTGGCCGACAAGGGAAATGCTCGAAAATTTTACGAAAAGATCCGGCGACAAACTGAAGGTTTCAAGATCAGAGCACACTCCTGTAGGACCCCCAGAGGTGATCTAGTGGTTGATGCCCAAAGTACACTGAGTTTGTGGAGGGAACACTTCTCCGACCTGGCGAACCTTATTCCCCAATCGATGACGATGGAACAGATGTTCCATTACCCGACCATGAAGAAATTCGAAAAGTATTACTCGCTTGAAGAACAACAAAGCGGCGGGGGCCGATGGATTGCCGGCCGAGCTATTCAAATATGTCGGCGAAGAGCTGGGGGGTTATTCTGTAAGGCGTTGCGCAAGTGAAAAAACTCGCAAACGAAATAAAGATACTCGTAAATGCGACAATCGAATCGTAAATTTCGTTCAACGCATTTGTTTTTCCCCTTCGCAATGAAAGTACTCTGTATTGCGTTTACGAGTTTCAAACGCGCGCGTTTTACGAATTTTTCATTCGATATCAAACTGGCAAACGCAATGAACCAAAAATGTAAGTTAATAAGGTATATTTGTAGTTTAATTTACTAAAATAATGACTTTAATAGGGAACATTCCAAAAATATGAAACATAAGGTGGAAAATCGAAAATATGCATTGACCATTGGAGCTAAAAAGTAAATGTTGTGAAGTTATATATTGCCCGGTATGACCAATAGAAGTGTTATTAGTTATCCTTTTATATGGTGTTTCAGTGACATTGAAGTCTAATGGTTCTTTTTATGTACTTACTGTAAATACAGTGAAACTTCGATAACTCGTATTTGCAAGGGACCACAATTTAAACACGAGTTATGGAGTTTTTCAAGTTATCAAGTTATACAACTTATAGAGGCAACATACAGAATATACGAATTATAGAGTTTTTTTTATTTATTTTTTCAATTTTACATAAAAAACAAGAAATTATTGTACATGTTTAAATTTTAAAATATAAAGTACATATGTTATTCAATCAATATATGTATGTATGTATTTTGAAAAATGTATGTTTTTGACGGACATTATTTTGGCGTATTTTATCTTTGGCATTATCAATGTTTACAATGTCATTAAAAATAGTGTCTTCAACATTTGATGCCATGAAAAAAAGACGCAAATTTTCAATTGAAGCTTTCGCAACCTTTGTGGAAACTGAGGGAATTTCAAATGTTTCATCCCAGAATTTCATCATCATTGAGGCTTCCAGTAATCACCAACATGAATGTAGTCATCAAAGTTTAGACGTGTTTCTGCATTTTGTGGAACACGAGCCCACTCTGCTATGTGAAGTACATCTTCCCTGATTCCGACTACATTTTGATCTTTAACAAAACCGCAAGCTCGAAAACAGTTTTTAATAGTCGATTTACTGATATTTGTTCAGGCTTTATGAGCAATATTCATTGCATCATAAATCGAAATGGAATAATCCTTTTTTTCCTCGATGCTTTCAAGCAGTTTAACAACAACTTCTTTACGGTACAATGTCTTGAAACTTTTGATTATGCCTTTGTCGAGTGGTTGCAAAACTGAAGTGGTGTTAGGTGGGAGAAATTCAGTCTGCACATTGCTCAAAGGTTCCATTGCAGTTTGGGCGGTGCAATTATCAATAAATAATAAAATCTTTCTATTTTGTTTTATCATTTGTTGGTTCACCAATTGTAGCCATTCAAGAAATAAATTACGTGTCATCCATGACTTTGAATTTGCACGATAAAGCATAGGGAACGTCTTGAAGTTTTTAAAGCATCTGGGTTTCATGGATTTACCAAAATTTAATGGTTTAAATTTTTCTGACCCATCCATATTTGCAGCAAGCAACAGAGTAAGACGATCCTTGCTCAATTTGCCACCATGACAACTTTATCCTTTTAAAGACAAAGTGCGATCAGGAAGACACTTGTAAAAAGGACCCGTTTAATCCGCGTTGAAAATATTCTTGGGCTCATAATTCTCTATTAACTTTTGAATATTTTCTCTCCATTGAATGCACACTTCATCATCAACGGCCGCGCTTTCACCGCAAACTTTTTTGAAACTTACATTATTTCTCTTCTTGAAATTGTCCAACCAGCCATTACTTGCGTTGGATTGTGTTAAGCCCAATTTTGCAGCATACACCTTTGCTTTTTCTTTTAGTAAATGTCCTCCAACTGGAATAGTATTAGATTCTCGGCATTGCAAAAACCAAGTGAGTACACTCTTTTCTAATTCCGGGTATTCTGGTAATTTTTGGCGCTTACGTTTGGTGTTTTTTTCAAAATTGATGTGATAGTAGATGGCGCAATACCGAACCTTTTCGCAATTTCTACTTGTTTTTCACCATTTTTTACGGCAAGAATAATTTCTTTTTTTTTTAATCGGCAATATTTTGCACATACGAGAAATTGACATCTTGCGTCCTAATTGATACTAATCTACGCTAGTTGTAGAAAACAAAGCAAAACTTATGAATAAGCGTAACTGTTAAATAATAACGGTTAAAAAACGTACTATGTTTGCGTCACGTACGTTTTTTTGTGAAAAAATACGAGTTGTAGAGGCTTTTGATACACGTTTTTCAATTTTTGTCTCAAGAAAAATACGAGTTATCAAAGGGACCGAAATACATGCATTTTTCTAGGGACCGAAGAAATACTATGAAATATCAAGGTTTTTCGCTTATCGATGTTACGACTTATCGAAGTTTCACTGTAACGCTTTTTTTATAATATTAGTGGTTTAAAGAATTACACATAAGTATATATTTACAAATAAAGACATACATACATACATATGAGCAAGAAGAGATTAAAGCGGTAAATATACTTGCAGACTTGTCTGTACTACATGTCATGTATGGCATACCGTCGCATCGTGTAAAGCCTGGTGTGTACACCAAATTTTAGGTCTGCATGCAAGTATGCACAAAATTGAAATGTTTCAATTTTTCTGCTCGTCGTTGCGACGGGTAGCAAAGTGTATTGTGTGATACGCCGACCGATCTCATTCTTGCTTAATTTTTGCAGTGGAAGGTTGTGTACGCATCATGGCGCGACACGATATTTCGAAAATTTATGAAGCGATTTTGTTCAAATTTTGCACATTTCTTTGCAATAACATTATGTAGTTAATGAACTAAGGATTATATATATTTTTTTATTACAAATATATTTTTGAGCCAAAATATGTCGCAAATTTTAGTTTTTTTTGTTACTGTCGAAATATTTTTGGTTTTTTGATTTTAATAATGAGTTATAATGTCCACGGCAAGAGCCTTTTTTGGACACATGATCGGAGATGAAGTACCAACAGCTGAGTTTTCGAAATTTTTCAATAAGAATTTAAATAAAACAACCCTTAAAGGCTTATAAAACTCCTACAGGAGAGAATTCAGTAAAATCTTTATAAATATGTTCGCACCAAAAGCGTTGCTTTCGTTTTTTTGCTTTTCATTTTCAGCGCATCCCGAAATTACAAGCAGCGCCACAATTGCATCATCCGATGCCATAACGTCCGCTCACTTCAAAGATTGCAACGAAATGATGTATGAACAACTTGTCGCATAAGTGTACAGTGAACTGACTTGCGACCCGGTATGCATACAAGTCTGCAAGTGTATTCACTGCTTAAGCCATATATCATTAATATGTATTTTAATACTATTATTTACTATGTTTTAATAATAAATAAATTCAATATTTATGAACTATAATCTAATCATACGTTCTGCATTTGACCCCTAGAACATTAAGCAGATTTTGGCTTCATTTGCATATTCCAGTAATTAATTTAAAACACAATACAATTTGAATTATGTATGTATGTAAAATATGATTCTTTATATTGTTAATTTTTTTATGCCCTCGCAACATGTTGTACATAGAGTATAATGGTTTTGTTCAGGTAACGGTTATTTTAATACCTAAAACTAAACGAGTTAGATGAATGCATATGTATCAAAATGACCAAGATGACGATAAAAGTTGAAATCCGGATGTCTGTCTGTCGCCTCTTCGATTTTTTAAATGTTCAAATATTAATCTTTTGGTATTTATAGAAATTCAGTTTCTAAGCCAGAGATTTAATTGCAGAACTTCATTATGTATAATGTAATGTAATAATTGCAAGTTTGACAAGTCTAAAGATCTTATTGTAGATATACTCTCGAAGAAACATTTTTTAGTTCCCTGCTTGATAAAGAATATTCAACTACAACTGCCGGTACACAAATTATAGAAGTAAACCATCGAAATTTAATAGTAGTGTGAGAATAAATGTATGATTGATAAAAGTATATATGTATTTAAAAATCATTGTAAGGATGCCTTTATATGGCTTTAAAACATAATATAACAATTAACAAAATATTTTTATAGTTAAAAATGTTATTACTTTTAAGTATAAAACATAAAAAAGTTATCATATTGATGTAAGAAATATAGTTTTAAATTCAGCATCAAAAACAATCTCTTATCGTATTCTTCAGTATGCGCCCTGCAAGACAGTAAGGAAGACCGGAGAATTCTTCGGTGAAATGCCAGGGACCGGTACCAGCAGTTTCAATGAAAGTTTCTATGCCATTCTTAAGGGCGAATTGACAAAAGTACCGGAAACTCTTGTGTACGTGTGGTCGTTCATCCCTTTCTTGCACGTTACATTCATCATTTAGCAATGTATATATACCTCTTGCACAATTTCGGGAATGGTATTGGTACAATCACGGATGAAAGACCCAAAACCGCGAACCAAAACTGCACGTGCACTTTCAGTACTGCGACCCACAAAAGCCCAGAAACTATACCCGCTATTTTCGGTTAGTTCTACCAAAATCCCAAATGAGAATTTAATAACAAAATCATTAATTATATTTCATATTTATTTAAAATATCATGCCATTTAGGTGTTTATTATTATATTTACTTTATAAATGTATTATCGTACTACACTATATACATAAGTAAAACGTATTGAATATTTGAACAATTTTTGCTATCTGACAAAGGCTGGAGGAAGAGTGGCAAATGTCTAATACCCCGAGCGGCCTGGAAGTGTAAGCTGCGCACATTATGTGAGGACTATTTTGGTTTCTTTAGGTGATTTGGAAGATCTGTTCTTTCATTAATTTCATTAGTACTAGATTCGTCCATTTTCTGAGAGGAGGGTTTCTATAAAATATAAAGTAAAATTAGAATTTTTACAACATAAAAGTTGGTAATAATTACCTTATGTTTCAGGAATTCTAAATCTAGCACTGGCAACATTCTAGTCTTAACATCCATGCTCTTGCTGTAGTATTTCCATTGAACTAATTTCGGTGAATGCAAGTCCTTGTAAAGCGATACAACAAAGTTATGATTGCTCAATACAAGGTGAAAATGAATCAAAAAAGTCCTCCTAATTGAACATACAGGAAGTTTTTAAATTTCTATAATTAGGTTGCGTACCTTTAACTCACCGTATGAGGTTTGAAATATCCGTATGGAAAATTTTAGAATTTAAGGCAAGATAATATTATTATATTCAACAATTATTTACGTATTCAATGGTTTCGCCCTTGATGTTGACCATTGTTGGCGTAGCTTCTATTGCGTGCTTTGAATTGACAATGCAATGAAGTATTACTGTATCACCCTCTTCAATTCCATATTTTGGCTTTAGCAAACTTTTTTTTTACATTTTACTTATTTAAAAATGCGTGCTTCAATAATTTAAACTTTAATTAGGCTGCAGATCACTGATTTAAATAAGAAATGAAAAATAATAATTCACAAGCAGCCATGATATAGCTCAAAACTTGATCAAACACGAGAACTTTGGTTGTTTCTTTCTATCACTCAGAGTGCTGTATGAGAGAAGAGTTGAGTTAAATGTTTATGCACATTTTGCCCTTTGTTGCATATGTGTGTATGTAGTGGTGTTATTAAAATTTCTTTGAATGTGTTGGAGTTTCAGTACCCATGACTTGCTGGGCGTAGACACCGCTTACGCGGTTATGCCGAGTCCACAACAGCGCGCCACGTATCCCTCCTTCTGGCAGTTTGGCGCCAATTGGTTATACCAAGTGAAGCCAGGTCCCTCTCCACCTGTTCCTTCCATCGGAGTGGAGGTCTCCCTCTTCCTCGGCTTCCACCAGCGGGTACTGCATCGAATACTTTCAGAGCTGGAGCACTTTCATCCATTCGAACAACATGACCTGGCCAGCGTAGCCGCTGTCTTTTTATTCGCTGGACTATGTCAATGTCGTCGAATAACACATCGTCATCGTTCCATCGTTTGCGGTATTCGCCGTTGCCAATGTTTAAGGGACCATAAATCTTCCGCAAAACCTTTCTCTCGAAAACTCCTAGTGCCGTCTCATCAGATGTTGACATCGTCCACGCTTCTGCACCGTAAAGTAGGACGGGAATGATGAGAGACTTGTAGAGTTTGGGTTTTGTTCGTCGAGAGAGGACTTTACTTTTCAATTGCCTACTTAGTCCATAGTAGCACCTGTTGGCAAGAGTGATTCTGCGTTGGATTTCCAGGCTGACATTGTTATTGCTGTTAATGCTGGTTCACAGGTAGACGAAATTATCTACAACTTCAAAGTTATGACTGTCAACAGTGACGTGGGAGCCAAGAAGCGAATGCGCTGACTGTTTGTTTGTCGACAGAAGATATTTCGTCTTGTCCTCGTTCTCCACCAGACCCATACGCTTCGCTTCCTTATCCAGTCTGGAAAAAGCAGATTAACGGCGAGGGTGTTGTTTCCAATGATATCGATATCATCGGCGTACGCCAGTAGCTGTACACTCTTATAGAAGATTGTACCTTCTCTATTTAGCTCTGCAGCTCGTATTATTTTCTCCAGCATCAGGTTAAAAAAATCTCACGAGAGTGAGTCACCTTGTCTGAAACTTCGTCTGGTATCGAACGGCTCGGAGAGGTCCTTCCCGATCCTGACGGAGCTTTTGGTGTTGCTCAACGTCAGCTCACACAGCCGTATTAGTTTTGCGGAGATATCAAATTCAGACTTAGCGTTATAAAGGCGGCTCCTTTTCGTGTTGGCAAAAGCAGCTTTAAAATCGACGAAATGGTGGTGTGTGTCCATCCTATTTTCACGGGTCTTCTCCAAAATTTGGCGCATGGTGAATATCTGGTCTGTTGTTGATTTTCCAGGTCTAAAGCCACACTGATAAGGTCCAATCAGTTTGTTGACACAGTACGCTCGGCAGAACCTTATAGGCGATGTTGAGGAGGCTTATCCCACGGTAATTGGCGCAAATTGGGGTCTCCCTTTTTGTGTATTGGGCAGAGTACACTGAGATTCCAATCGTCAGGCATGCTTTCTTCCGACCATATTCTGCAAAGAAGATGATGCATGCCCCTTATCAGCTCTTCGCCGCGGTATTTGAATAGCTCGGCCGGTAATCCATCGGCCCCCGCCGCCTTATTGTTCTTCAAGCGGGTAATTGCTATTCGAATTTCTTAACGGTCACACTATCGTGTGACTTCTTTAACCAGATGCTGGAGAAAATAATACGAGCTGCAGAGCTAAATAGAGAAGGTACAATCTTATATAAGAGTGTATAGCTGCTGGCGTACGCGGATGATATCGATATCATTGGAAACAGCACTAGCGCCGTTTGCTCTGAATTTTCCAGAGTGAATAAGGAGGTGAAGCGTATGGGTATGGTGGCTAATGAGGGCAAGACGAAATAACTCCTGTCATCAAACAAATAGTCAGTGCACTCGCGTCTTGGCTCCCACGTCACTGTTGAATTGATAGTGAACGAATCATATTCTATAACAGCTTTTCCATAAATTTTTGAGTGTCTGATATTTTTCCTTAAATACAGCAGAAATCTCCACCCAATGGTTACAGATAATGGAAAAATGGAAATATTCTATGCTTTCCGCATACGCTGAATTTAATTTGTGACAGTTCGTGAAGTTTGTAACATTATTAGCAGCTACAGAGCAATAGTAGTGCCAAAACCTCTTCTAAATGTGAAAATAAGATTATATGCTCGATCGCTTCCTCGAGCTGATTCATTATTCTTCTTCTTGACTGGCGTAGACATCGCTTACGCGGTTATAGACGAGTCCACAACATGGAGTTCCGTATCTCTGCTTTTGGCAGTTTGTCGCTAATTGATAACACCAAAAGAAGCCAGGTCCTTCTCCGCCTCGTCCTTCCATCGGAGTGGAGGTCTCCCTCTTCCTCGGCTTTCACCAGCTGGTACTGCATCAAACATTTTCAGAGCTGGAGCATTTTTGTCCATTCGAACAACATGACCTAGCCAGCGTAGCCGTTGTCTTTTCATTCGCTGGACTATGTCAATGTCGTCGAATAGCACATACAGCTCATAGTTCCATCGTCTGCGGTATTCGCCGTTGCCAATGTTTAAGGGAGCATAAATCTTCCGCAAAACCTTTCTCTCCAAAACTCCTAGTGTCGCCTCATCGGATGTTGACATCGTCCACGCTTCTACACTATAAAGTAGGATGGCTGTTTTTTTACTTTTCCGAAAGCCAATGGTGTTGGTTGCAGCTGTACGTAAGAAGATTAATATGGCATCCCACAGTTCCCTTATACCGAGTTGCTGATGAGTGCTCTCAGAGAGCTGGAGTGGAAGTCGGGTAGAAAATCGTTCGACTGTCGGTTGTGATTGCAGGTTCTCGATGTCGAAACTTGCTTGTGTTTGTTGACTTTGCTGCACAGAGGCGAGTGCGTATTTTAGCTGCTGCAAGATAGTGGTCCGAGTCGCTGTTTTCAAAGGCAAGTGTCTCTATAACAGAAAAAAGAAATAAATAAAAACATGTTTTTATCAATTCGACTCTTTTATAATTTATAAAATTAGGAGCTATTTGCATTTATGTTAACTTTTAGTATAATCTGAGAAACACCAATTAATTTATCGGTTAATCTGTAAATTGAAATAATTAATTGCAAATAATAATCGCAAGCTCAAAAAATCATGTGATATTATTAACAGAGTAATTTATTTTTTTTTTTGCCATCACCTCCTAAGGAAAAAACTGAGGGTACTGCTGGAACTCTATACATGGTACTGTAAGCTTATGAAAAACTTACATATCTTGGGCTTAGTGTCATCAGATAGCTGCCGCTGCTGCGACTTAGAAATGAAAGTCCCCTTCATTTGCTACTGGAGTGTGTGGCACTTCACAGAAACCGGAATAGTATTTTTGGGCGGCAGACGATTAAAACATATGAAATGCTATTGAAGTGGCCAAGTGCTGTGTCAAATGTGTAGAAACCGGACATTTTGCGAAGACATGTACCAAAAAACCATCATGTAGCGTATGCAAGAAAAATGGAAGACAGAATACCGATCATCAGATAGGTAGTACGAAATGTTACATTTATCAAGAAGCGTGTAAAAGCATTAAAAGATGAGGGTAATTCAACATAACCTGAATCACTGCGAAGCTCCGCAATAGCTGCTTAGGCAGACAGTATATGAACAGAAGGTAGACGTAGCTATAATTAGTGAGCAACACAAAAACATGGGTGATTCGTCGTGGGTCTCCGGCAATACAAACAAAGCTGCCGTATGGGCATGTGGAAGGAAATCACTACAAGACGAGCCGCTATTAGGTAAATCCTTCTTCACTCGGGCGAAAATCAGTGGAATTAACGTCTACAGCTGTTATACCCCGCTAAGCGTACCTCAAGGTGATTTTGAAACAACCTTGGATGAAATTGTGAGGGAAGTTCAAACTACTACACTGAACGTGGTGCGTGGGCGATGAAGTGGAGTAGCATATGCACAAACAGACGTGGAAATGTCCTCCTCAAGGCGTTTTCGGTGGTTGACACTGTACTGCTGAAGTTGTGAGGGGTGTGGTCTTTATACGCACAGTACTACAGTCGTGGAAACTCTTTTCCCAGCGCAGTCTTTATATGAAAGTCCCGAGTAGAAGGCCGAGTTTAATTAAATGTACCGATAATCACGAACGGGGAGGTGATTCAAGAGGGAGACAGATTTGATAATTCATAAGCTACAGGTCTGGATGGTATTCCAAATAGAGCTTTAAAAATTGCCATCAAACATAAGTCAAACATAACTACTAATACTAGAACATTCGCTAAATTGTTTACACGGTGTCTGCGAAAAGGTGTCTTCCCGAGAATTTGAAAGAAACAACGTCTGATCCTGTTGCAAAAGCCCAATAAACCAGCCGGCGAGCCTTACTCATACCGACCGCTTTGTATGCTTGACACGACTGGTAAAATTCTAGAGCGACTAATCTGTATAAGATTGAAATCATACTTAATGGAGAAGTATCAGGGACTCTCCGATAATCAATACGGAATCCGGAAATAGAAGTCAACCATCGATGCTATAAAAAGGCTTACGGATATTGCTAACGAGGCTATAGAAGGGCAGTAGTCACATTTGATGTCCGAAACGTCTTTAACTCGGCATCTTACCCTCATATTATAGACGCCATAGAACGTAAGGCAACACCGGAGTATTTAGTTAGGATTGTTGTAGAATTAAAGAGTGGCTCACATCAACAAATATGCAGTTTACTGGTCAAAAAATTGAGGCAGTGCTGATCACCAGCAAGAAAAAGCTGGAGATATTACGCTTAACATCGACGACTATAGCATCACGACACAGCCGGTGCGGAAGTATCTAGGAGTACTAATAGACGCGAGACTTACCTACAAGAGGCACATTGGCAAAGTTTGCGAAAAGCAGCACGGGTAACGGCAGCCTTAACGAGGATAACGGCCAACATTGACGGTCCAAGCCAAAATAGGAGAGCACATTGGCCAGGGTGAGCGAAATCGGTAGTTCGGGTCAGTGCCATTAGGGTTGCTTGTGCCTTTTGCACGGTATCCCATGAAGCTGCCGGGATCATAGCTGATGTCATACCGCCAGACATTATGGCTGTGGAACTCAAGAGAGTATATGATAGGGCTAAAAGCATTGGTAGACGTCTAACAGCTGAGGAGCGGAAGGAGGAAAGACAAGTGAGTCTCAACGAATGGCAGCGACGATGTGACGCAGCAACGACGGGGAGATGAACACAAAGGCTGATCAGAAGCGTGCACACTTAGATAGAGAGAGAACATGGAGAAACTGACTTCTATCTGACTCAGTTTCTGAGGGGTCAGGGATGTTTTGGAGAATATTTGTATAAATACGGACATTATGACGGAGCGAATTGTTCTTTTTGCGGCAATAGCGAGGAGAATGCGCTACACGTATTCATTTCCTGCCCAAGATATGAAAGTGAAAGAGTGGAATTAGCAAAAATGGCATCGGATAAAGTGACGCCCGATAATATCGTGCTGCACATGATTAAATCGAAAATGGTATAGGATATAGTAAAAGCGTGGTCTGCAATAGTCCTCCAAGAGCTCAGAAGGAAAGAGTGGCAACGCCGTGAAAGTAGAAGAACAAATGAGGAGTAGGCAGCATGCCTTCGTATGTGAATAGCCTAATGGCTCAGAAATGAAACATGTTCTAATTTTTAGTCAATAACAATAAAAATGGCAAATATAAATATACGATTATGTTTACATTCTATGTGTGCAAAGTCGACCCCTATAACGTTTTTAAAGTTTATATGCTGTTGGTAAAAGCAAAAATTAATCAACAAGTTCCTCCCATGTGATACTACACGCATTTTAAATTATGTTACTGACGGTGCTTCTGCCCAAACGAAAACCAAATAAAACTAGCCTTAGCTCTATAGAAATTCCTTTTGTTTGTTTTATCAACCGAGTTTTAATTTTTTGTAATAACAAATCAAAGATTTTATCACACATACGTCAGTAATGATAAAGTCTGTCTAGAAAATTAGATTAGAAATTTAAATAAATGATTAAATTCACCATAATGTGATATTTCTCGATTTATAGGATGAACATCTTCTTCTTAATGGATTAAATTTCTTACAATTTTAACTTTAAAACATTAAACGGACTGCCCTTGACAACGAAATTTTAACAATGAACCGACCAGAAGTTGCGTTCCTTAAAAGGCCACATGACGCTCAAACTCGCCGTTAAGTCGCTCACCTCTCAGTCGAGGCCAAGGCTTATCAAGCATTGTGATAAAATAGTGCTTCGGCATTGATTCAATCTATAATAAAAGGAAAAATATTATATTATAAAGATACATAAATGCATTTATTGTTATGCTTTTCTAGCTCTATTCATAAAAATGTCTTTGAATATCCTCAAAGGAATCCTGCCATTGATTTGTGTGGAATTCATTCATCTGGTCCTCTTGTATTAAACCAAGTTGTTTGCATCGTATGGTGCACCAGATGTGCATTTCTATTTTATGGTGCAATAAGTGAACGACGTTCCATATTTACCCGTATCAAAAACAAATTTCAATAGAAATTAGAAATCAATGTTGCCATTGCTCAATTTGTATATGTAGATGGTGTTGGGTCACCGATTCCGAACCACTGCATACTTCGACCATAATATATTATTATGTTCTTATACATTTTTTTCTATTTCGATTTCTTCTCATTTCAAGGATAAGTATTAGAAGTCATCCACCTCAATTCAGTTAATAATTGTAATTGCATTGTGGTTGCTTGTTTGCTTTGTACACTTATGTTTCGCTCGCGCAATTATACGTATGTTTCTTTCTACACATTATTTAAAATATGTAGTAATAGCTGACCACCTCATTACTCGACCCTTTATTAATTTCTTCGACGCTGCAACTTCACTTGAGCGTTTCGCTTTTTGTAAATTTGCGCGGTTATTAAAAAAAGCTTTGTAGCCCTACATTTATTGGCGTCCAACGTGGGCTACGAGAAATTTGTTTTTTATTCACACATCATTTCGGAGTTTGGTGGTCAGTATTAGACCGCATTGTTGCATCGTTGGACATTATCGTCATTGGATCTTCACAATTGATCAACTTAACCATTGAATACATCGTCTTCGCTCGCATTTAGTAAGTAATAGATTGCCTCATTGGATATTATCGTCATTGGATCTTCGTCATTAAACATTTCAGCATCGCTTTGCACTATGTCTGTATTGGACTGCATCGTTGAACATTATCGAAATTTGCTCCAAGGTCAAGCCTTAGAAACTGTAAATGCGTTTAAAGTCACAAATGCAAATTACTCAAAGACATTAGGACGATTGAAAGTACGGTATGACAATAATACATTAATTTTCTTGGAAGGAATAAATACGTTATTTGATTTACCAGCAGTTATGAAACCAAATGGCATTCTGCTAACAAGTTTGAAGTTTCTGCTATTTATGGTTCTTTGGCATCACTATGTAGTGACAGCAAATTTCTGAAACGATGCTAATTAATCGAATCTTGCAGAAGTTTGACGAACAGATTAATAAAAGGTAGAAAGAGTCGCTTGACTTCAGAACGCTGCCGTCATGGGAAGATTGTATTGCAATTTGGTAAAGACACTACCAATATCTGGAGTCACTCGACAACTCGCATGGTCTATCTTTACTTCGTCATCTCAAGTTGTTAACAAACACTCACTCCAAAATCAAGGAGTCAACCAAGAGGTTACACATTTTCCTGCTCTAGCATATCTATCGTGCCAATTCATCAATTGCCTATCAAAAGGACATCAAGTCCTCAATTATCCATTATCACACAGGTGCAAGGTTTGTGCACGATAACACCATAGTTTACTCCACCGCGGTTCAACTCCAGGCCAACAAAAAGCTATTCAATATTTATTTCTTATCAACTGAAGAGCTCGAAAGGCCTAGTTGTTGTTGTAAAAGGCATAGAGTCTTCGATAGAATCTGATGATGGAGGTATTGAAAATATGATCCTAAACCTTACTCAATGTATGACACAATTTATGTTTAGCATGCAAAACATGATCCAAGATTTAATCAAGTCACAAAACCAAATGCTACAGACCTTATTATCTAAAAAATGAGTATACTAAATATTTGTATATGGAATGCCAATGGTATAAACCAACACAAACTGGAGATAATACGATTTCTGACTAAAAAAGGCATAGATGTGATGCTACTGTCAGAAACTCATTTAACAAATAAGAACAATTTCTTTATACCGGGATATAGACTTCATGCTACAAATCATCCAGATGGAAAGACGCACGGTGGAACAGTAGTATTGGTTAGAAATCGGTTAAGCCACCACGCTTTAGAACCGCATGCTACAGCCCAGGTACAAGCTACACCAATATCTTTGAAAAATCGGGGTTCTGACCTCAATCTAACTGCTATATTTTGTCCACCTCGCTTTAAAATTACAGACACTATTATAAATAAGCACAATAACCTTGATATAATATCTCCTGGTAAGCCGACATACTGGCTAAGTGATAGAAACAAAATACCAGAGTCAAAAATATAGATAGATCGCTAATAACAGCAGATACATGTATCAACTTATAAAACAAACTGGTTGAAATATAGAAAATATATCAGTAGCCACATTAACATAGATTTAACAAGTAAGGAAAGGCTAAGTTCGGGTGCAACCGAACATTTTATACTGTCACAATTTATTGATGTAATTTTATAAAGATATCACAATACGACCCATATATTCGGCATAAAGTTCAATAGAATAACGAAAATCCTCATATATAGTATATGGGGTCTGAGGTAATTCCTGAATCTATTTCACTCGTTTTCACCACCAAGATACAATATATCGAAGACTATACGCTCACTTAATTTTATATTACCTATAATTAGCTATATGAGAGCTAGGGCAAGTTATGACCTGATTTTAACCCTTTCTGATATAGAGACTGACTATAAGGAGGAAAAGATTTCATCTGAATTAAATTAAGATATCTGAGAGATTTACCGATAGTTTCGGTGAAAAATTACCATAAGGCACTGAGTTCTTCATATTCGATATCAAGTCATTGAAAAGTTATAGTCCGATTTCGACAATTTTTTCAATAGTGATGCCACGGATCATATTCAGTATTTGTGTAATAAAGTTTAATTCGCTATCTTCATTGGTTCCTTATGTATATATTATAAAGTGAAGGAATAAGATGGAGTTCAAAATTGAGTTACTTGGAAAGTTGTCGTGGTTGTGAACCGATTTCATCCATTTTCCACATGTGTCATCAGGGTGCCAAGAAAATATTATATTCCGAGTTTGATTCGAATCGGTCGAGTAGTTCCTGAGATATGTTTTTTGACCCATAAGTGGGCGATGCCGCGCCCATTTTCCATTTTGTAACAAAATCTGAGTGTAGCTTCTTTCTGATAATTCTTCTGTAAAATTTAGAGTTTCTAACGTTTTTCGTTAGTGTGTTAATGCCCTATTATCCGATTTCTTTCATTTTCGGTCTGGATTAAGAAATGGCAAAAAAACGACTGCAGAAAGTTTGGTTTTTATAGCTCTATTGATTTGCGAGATATGTACAAAAAACTTAGTAAGGGGCGAAGCCACGCCCACTTCCCCAAAAAAATTACATCCAAATATGCCCCTTCATAGTGCGATCCTTCAGACCAAATTTTATTTCCATAGCTTAATTTATGGCTTAGTTATGGCACTTTATGTGTTTTCGGTCTTTGCCATTTTGTGGGCGTGGCAGTGGTCCGATTTTGTTCATTTTCGAAAGCAACCTTCCTATGGTGCCAAGAAATAAGTGTGCCAAGTTTCATCAAGATATCTTAATTTTTACTCAAGTTACAGCTTGCACAGACGGACGGACGGACAGACAGATATTCGGATTTGAACTCCACTCTGGTTACTACTGATCACTTTGGTATATATAACCATATATCTAACTCGTGCAGTTTAGGGTGTTGCAAATGGCGATCTGGCTATTTTTTTTATTTTAGTCTTGAAATATTCCTGGAAGGCCATGTTCATAAATACATATATGAACATGAATGATTTATTACATTAAGATTGAATTATATGTAGAACATTATATTTTTACACAAATACATTAATACATAAAAATATACATGTAAGCAATAAATTAAATAAAAAGTATATACAGTCCACTAAATGTCAAGTGCAATGGTTAGCTACAAAATTTTAATATGAGACTTGCTCATAAAAATCTAAAATTCATTGCATATAAAAGAAACCACATAAACATATATGCATTAATATGCAACAAACATACATTATATGTTGCACGCATACATGCAACACACATACACTTATATGAGGCACGCATGCATCTATATGCAACACGCATGCTCTCAACTATTAATAAACAAACATATTTGTATGCACAATATAACCTATTGGTTATAAAAATACATTTGGGCAATTGCTTGTGTGCATTTGAAATAACTCCTTATCGTGCAACATATAAAATATACATATAGACATACACACATACACATATAATTAGTTCTTAAGATGTATTCAAAAATTGTATTTAAGCAGTGACAGAATGAAAATAAATTTAGAATGAATTAGATTCTCACTCAATGCAAGTCTTTCATTACCCCCCCCCCCCCCCCCCAGCGGTAAGGTTTGTTAGAAACTACATTGTTTAAACATTTTGGTACTTCGAGCCGGATTTAGCGCTCAGCCAAAGAAAAAGTCCTCCTATTAGAAAATACAGGCAACTATTATGAATTTGGGAGTACTATAAGCCTCTAAGAAGAAAAAGAGCATTACTTTGCAAAATAAAGATACATGTAAGCCGGAATAATAAAGGTTATCCGCATTTATAGTAGTACATATATATATACAATATATATGTACATACTTTTCGTAAAAGTAAAAGCGAAAAATATGTAAATAAATAACAAATGAACCAAAAACTATATAAAAGAAGCAAATATGGACAATATGGTAAGGCAACAACAGGAGTTTGGAGATCTTGCTGTACTACAAGCCATTGTATAGAGAAGTAGAGAAACTCCAAAAACCCACCTCCAGAAACTACTTTTGACATTTAACCCAACATGGCCGCCTATGTTGAGCTAATTCATATTCCCCAAAAAGGGTTTCACATAATCAAAAATTTGTGTATTATTGTTTATTACCATTCGAATTTTTGGTAGTATTATGTTGTTAAATTAAATTATATTAATTCTGATAGGGATGAATACCCAACATAATTATTTGTAATGCGGTATGGTACGAAAAGTTGGCAGTAATTTAAAAAGTATTTTAATTTAATTATTTTAAAGTATTTATAGACAAAATTGGGAATGGAAAATTCAATTTATTCATAAGTAAATATGCATGTGTATATTTTTATTGTAAATACAAATCGATTTTATGCGCTTTCATCAATGAATAAACATGGGAGAGATCATGCAGTTATTAAAATAACACTTCTTATAATAATGATATAAATTTGTTACATTATTAATTTTATGTATTTGTCTATATTTATACCTAAGACAGACATATGGTTTTCATACTATTACATGTACTACAATAAAAGCTCTAGAAACCTTGAACCAGCATAGTAACACACATGTAGTATATTGTACTAAGTTTACATTCATCAGCTGATACAAATAAATTCAAGCAAATTGTAATTATGAATAACAGGCAGGAAAATGTATCCTGACTTAGTTATAACTTCAAGCAATCTTAAAATATTATTGTTCAATATAATTATTACATATTACATATTATTACATACATACATATTATTACATACATACATATTTTTCACATTTTTTTCAAATTTTGTTTTTTGATATCAATTAATTTTGAATTTAATTTATTTTCTGTATGTCAAAATGTCAAAAAACATATGATTGTGGCAGAAGAGCTTAAAGCTTTCGGTGTGTTCAATGCAATCCATTGTAGTACATTTCACAACACCACAATATTTCAATGGTTTCTAGAACTCTATTGTAGTACGGAACACCATTTGCTTTCAAACAAAATTCGGAAAATCGGTGATACACATATGGTTTCTGAAGCATACTACAATGTATACTACATGTCTGTCTCAGGTATTAGACAATACATTAGACCTATATACGAAGTTAAGGTTTTTTTCAAATTGCGCAAAAATTATTTTCCTAGTTACTGCATTCAAATATAGAAATATTTGTCCCTTTTAAACAGCTAACGCTAAATCATATAAATAAAAAAAAATTAAACTATATTTACAAATGAGTACAATACATTACATATTACCTATATTAAATTAAATTCTGTTCTTTGTGCCCTTTTCCATAATTAATACGGATGTACTGCCTTTTTATAACTTGTTCGTTTTATTCTTTTGCTACCCTATTCCAATAAAGCTTTAATTATGAAAAGCAAAAACAACAACTAGAGAAATTGTCAAATAACTTACATGGTTGCTCAATTCTTGCTACCATATTTCTGTGGTGAATAATTATGCCACCACATTCGATAAAATGAAGCCCAAATAAATGCTTTCATTATTCTTAAATTTGGAAGTAAAAAAGACTACTGTAATATTCAGTGTAAAGAGGAACCCTTTTTATATCGATAAAATATTGAATGCTTTCAAGTAATCTGTATTTTTTTTACAACTTTTCATTAAATTTCGCAAAAATTCTGCAATGCAACCATTTTCCGGTAAAAAGTCAGCCATCTTGGACGCCCAAAGAAACCTACCCCCGAGGACTACTTGACAGTTCTCCATGAACGTCTCTCAGCTGTGGATTGTTTACGTTTTATCAGCTGATAGTTTCTCTACTTCTCTATACAATGCTACAAGCCATCAATACATATGAAGATACTTCTGTCATTGAAAGAAGATATCAACGTCGAGCAAAAAAGCTCAAAAATACATTGGAAGAAATTCAAGAAAATGCATTGGATTCTCTCGAGCAAATGAGAGAATTTAAAATCAAGCTTCAAATACAATTTGAATACGTAGAAGAAGCTTTCTATGAAATCCAAGATATCCATTTCAACGGCTTGGCAAAATACCTGCTAGAAGAAAAAATGGAGGATTTTCGAGAAAAATATAAAATTACACAGAAAAGAATAACGGAGAAATTGGAAAAATACGTTACAACCGGTTTCGACCCTAAAACTGCTTTTAATGTAATATCTACAGAAAAAACAGATTTTACAAAGTTCTCTCTGAGGAAAACTAGCAGAGAATTATTCAATTCAACACAAGCTAAACCTGCAAGTTCACGGGTTGTTACATATGATTTACCTACTCGTATATCATCGGCACCATTGAATTTTAACACTGATTTCACTGGAACTTCATTGTTTGGCAATGCTGCCGCTAAGTCCGTAGGGCTTTTTGGATCCACGCTCGGTCAAGGTGCAGCTAACAGAACTAGTGGAAATTTTCGCGATGGTGATGCAACTACTCTTGGCACCGGTACTACTTTACATTGTGAACTTTTTGATAATGGTAAAAGTACTTTTGGCACCGCTACCACAGTTGGACCCAATGCATTTGACGATGGAAATATGCCACCGGAGAGATTTTCCGAAAGTGACGTGAATCATGAACTCTGTTTACCTGAAGAAAAAGATACAAAAGGAGTTTTTACTACGAAACCCGAAACCGAGGATCGCAAAATCGAACAACAAATTGACAACGAAATTAAACAACTCGAAGACAACATTAAAACCAAACCATTTTATATGAACGAAGGACGGAAGGAAGATAAAAATTTCCAGCAATACAGTAGAAAATCGGGCATGAGCAGGGGAATAACCATAACACAGATTCCGGCAACGATGATTGGTGAAGACGTTCATGTTAAGACGATATCAGACAAAGTGCACTATAACTTTCACCGGCCGGCAGATTCTCACTTCGGAGAAATTTGGGAGGCGGGAAACAAAACAATTAAAGCAATTAATGCTAATCATTCAACTAAACTAGAAGCATCAATAAAGGTGAGAAATAATACTAAAATATATTTAGATCCGATTGACAAAACAGCTAAAATAAATTCAAAGCGGAATATAATCGTTTATTACGAGTATGGTAAATAACACAGAATATATATAAACCATAATATACAAGTAAAGTTAAGATACAACTTTAGGCCCTGGCAAAATGTTCATAAATACATATATGAACATGAATGATTTATTACATTAAGATTGAATTATATGTAGAACATTATATTTTTGACAATAAGCAATAAGTTAAATGAAAAGAATATACAGTCCACTAAATAACATGTGCAATGGTAAGCAACAAAGCCATTGCATATCGAATAAAACTTTGGCCCCTGGCAGAATGTTCATAAATGTATGAACATGAAATTTGTATTAGAATAACTTAAACAAAATAATATACAGTCCACTAAATATAAAATGCAATGTTAAGAAACAAAATTGTAATATGAGACTTGATCATAAAAATCTGAAAATCATTGCATATAAAAGAAACCACATAAACATATATGCATTAATATGCAACAAGCATACATTATATGTTGCACGCATACATGCAACACACATACACTTATATGAGGCACGCATGCATCTATATGCAACACGCATGCACTCAACTATTAATGAACAAACATATTTGTATGCACAAGATAACCTATTGGTTATAAAAATACATTTGGGCAATTGCTTGTGTGCATTTGAAATAACTCCTTGTCGTGCAACATACAAAATATACATATAGACATACACACATACACATATAATTAGTTCTTAAGATGTATTCA
Source organism: Zeugodacus cucurbitae (assembly GCF_028554725.1). Lineage (NCBI taxonomy): Eukaryota > Metazoa > Arthropoda > Insecta > Diptera > Tephritidae > Zeugodacus > Zeugodacus cucurbitae. The sequence goes on from NC_071668.1 coordinate 38,841,165, forward strand.
AAAATTGTATTTAAGCAGTGACAAAATGAAAATAAATTTAGAATGAAATAGTTCTCAGGCAAGTTTGGTGTTTTAAATATTTTCCCCGATCCGCGGTAAGAGATATTTCAAATTCAGCTTGTCTTAAACAGGCCATAAAAAGATTAGAAAGTGAGTAAATATGGAAAAATTGCGAGGAAGATAATAATAAGAGAATTTTATTCGAGTTGAGAAGAAAAATAGAAAACAAAAAATAATAATGTTTATACTCTCGCAACATGTTGCACAGAGTATCATAGTTTTGTTCACATAACGGTTGTTTGTGTCACCAAGAAATAAAGGAGTTAGATATGAGGTTATATATATATAAATGATCAGGATGACGAGTGGAATTGAAATCCGGATGTCTGTCTGCCCGTCTGTCCGTGCAAGCGATAACTTGAGTAAAAATTAAGATATCTTAATGAAACTTGGAACACATATTCCTTGGTACCCTGAAGAGGTTGCTTTCGAAAATGAACAACCATTTTCGGACCACTGCCACGCCCACAAAATGGTGGAAACTGAAAACCTATACAGTGTCATAACTAAGACATAAATAAAGTTAATAAAATAAAATTTGGAACACAGGATCGCATTAGGGAGGGGCACATTTGGATGTAACTTTTTTGAATAAGTGGGCATGGCCCCGCACTCAAATAGGTTTTTTGTATTTATCTCGCAAATCAATAAAGCTATATAAACCAAACTTCCTGCAGTTTTATTCACTTCTTAATGCAGTCCAAAAATGAAAAATCGAAATATCGGATAATAACCACGCCCACCTCCCATACAAAGGTTAGATTGAAAATGAGTAAAATTGCGTTAACTCACTAACGAAAAACGTCAGAAACACCAAATTTTACATAAGAAATGGCAGAAGGAAGCTGCACTGAGATTTTTTTACAAAATGGAAAATGGGGCTGGCGTCGCCCACTTATGGGTCAGAAACCATGTCTCAAGAACTATTCGACCGATTTCAATGAAATTCGGTATATAATACTTTCTTGACACCCTGATGACACGGGTGGAATATGAGCGAAATCGGTACACAACTACGTCTACTTCCCATATAACTCAATTTTGAATTCTTTTGATTCGTTCACTTTATAATACATTAGCACACCCGGCCACACGTTTTTGTGGCTAAGGTATACATTAAATTAATTTGGTCCAATCTTGGCTTCGGCGAAGATATTGATTACTCGAGGTTGATTTATGTTACGCAGCATGATGATAGTATAGGCAATTTTAAATAGTTTGGGATAATTGACTACGTCATCCTGGTTTGTAGCTGTGTCAACTCTCTTGGACCGAAATTCTAAATTGTCGCATTAAGATCATCGATATCTTATTTTTACCTCAGCCCTCATATACTATATACGATGATTTTCTATAGGACATTATGCCGAATATATAGGTCAAATTGTGTGTTATCTTAATATAATTACATCAATAAATTGCGAGAGTATAAAATGTTCGGTTGGACCCGAACTTAGCCTTTCCTTATCTATACTATCTATACTAATATTATAAAGAGAATATTATAAAGAAAGCTATACTATCCCTGAGTGACATAGACTATATTTAGTTTAAAAAAAATAGGGTTCCTTACCAAAACTCCGAAAATGTAAAAAAAAATACAAAAAAACTTTCTTTAATCGCGAATGCTGCGAAAACGATTGAAGATATAACAAAGTGATGTACTACAATTTTGTAGAACTTATCATTATCTACAAACGTCGCGACATCATATCTCGAACTATTATAGTTTTTTCACAATAAGCTATTTTATATAAAAAAAATTAATTAAAATACCACTACTTAAAAAGGCTCTTTATTTGTACCTTAGTATTAATCCTTATCGAAATAAATTATTTATTAAATATATATATTTAAGATCGCTTCAAAACCATTATATAACTTTTTTAATTATTAGATTCTGACATTCCATTCATAAGATATCACGAGTTAAAAATTTTTAAAAGTCGCTCGGTGGCTAACTATGCGTTGTAGAGTTGTAGGCTTCACTCGGGCACGGAGGTACGGGAAGGGGGTTAATATCACTCGCGCGGTCGGCTCCTAGGGATGCAAACATCGTGAAATGAAATATCGATGGTTCGATGTACCGATGTTTCTCCAAAACCCATCGAAATCAAAAACATCGACCATTAAAACATCGATACATTGTAACCTCGATGTATTTCTGAACTTTTTTAACATATTTTAAATTTAGTGTGAAAAGCTAAGGGATACAGAAGCAGAAGCATAAATAAATGAAATGTAGTACGTCTTAAGTTGATACATTTTATTTCACTTAGCATTATAAGTCTGTTAAAGTTTTTTCTCAATAAATAACAGAATTTCAAAACAACGACATGGAAAGTTTTTTCACTGTCATTTCTTTTCGATTTTACTTCTGCGTGATAGTTGCCCTGGGTTTAGAAAACGGTCGTTTACTCGGCACTAAGTGGCCACAATGTGTAAATATTAATAAGACTATTTATACAACTCCGGAAACACAGTATTCATGTCAACGCAAACTCTATTGACTTCTGATTGCCAGGGGTAACAGCCGAGATACACTTTCTCTTCAACATTCCGTCTCTGTAATTGTAGATAAATTTGACAGCTTACATTTCACTTTTTGGTGGACCAAATGTTTATTCTGGTTCCAAATATCAAACGAGTATTCTGTTTCACACTCATCCGAAGATTCCGTTGTATCAGCGCGATTCTTTGATTTTTATATGAAACAAAAAAATATTTCTTTTAGCCATAGCATCGTTAAAATGCAGTAATTTGAATCTCTGATCTAACGCAGTAGCCTAGGCCAGAATTAAATTGTATAAATAAATCATAAAAGTAACCGCAGTATTGTCCAAGCTCACATTCCCTTAACGAATTCTCCGTATTTTACAAAATCCAGTAACATAAATCAACCTCGAGTAATCAATATCTTCGCCGAAGCTAAGATTGGACCAAATTAATTTAATGTATACCTTAGCCACAAAAACGTGTGGCCGGGTGTGCTAATGTATTATGAAGTGAACGAATCAAAAGAATTCAAAATTGAGTTATATGGGAAGTAGACGTAGTTGTGTACCGATTTCGCTCATATTCCACCCGTGTCATCAGGGTGTCAAGAAAGTATTATATACCGAATCGGTCGAATAGTTCTTGAGATATGGTTTTTGACCCATAAGTAGGCGACGCCACGCCCATTTTCCATTTTGTAAAAAAATCTCAGTGCAGCTTCCTCCTGCCATTTCTTATGTAAAATTTGGTGTTTCTGACTTTTTTCGTTAGTGAGTTAACGCAATTTTACTCATTTTCAATCTAACCTTTGTATGGGAGGTGGGCGTGGTTATTATCCGATTTCTTTCATTTTTGGACTGCATTAAGAAGTGAATAAAAGAAACGACTGCAGGAAGTTTGGTTTATATAGCTTTATTGATTTGCGAGATAAATACAAAAAACCTATTTGAGTGCGGGGCCACGCCCACTTATTCAAAAAAGTTACATCCAAATGTGCCCCTTCCTAATGCGATCCTGTGTTCCAAATTTTATTTTATTAACTTTATTTATGGCTTAGTTATGACACTGTATAGGTTTTCAGTTTCCACCATTTTGTGGGCGTGGCAGTGGGCCGATTTTGTTCATTTTCGAAAGCAACCTCTTCAGGGTACCAAGGAATATGTGTTCCAAGATTCATTAAGATATCTTAATTTTTACTCAAGTTATCGCTTGCACGGACAGACGGACAGACGGACAGACAGACATCCGGATTTCAAATCCACTCGTCATCCTGATCATTTATATATATATAACCTCATATCTAACTCCTTTATTTCTTGGTGACACAAACAACCGTTATGTGAACAAAACTATGATACTCTGTGCAACATGTTGCGAGAGTATAAACATTATTATTTTTGTTTTCTATTTTTCTTCTCAACTCGAATAAAATTCTCTTATTATTATCTTCCTCGCAATTTTTCCATATTTACTCACTTTCTAATCTTTTTATGGCCTTCCAGGAATATTTCAAGACTAAAATAAAAAAAATAGCCAGATCGCCATTTGCAACACCCAAAACTACACGAGTTAGATATAGGGTTATATATACCAAAGTGACCAGTAGTGACCAGAGTGGAGTTCAAATCCGAATATCTGTCTGTCCGTCCGTCCGTCTGTGCAAGGTGTAACTTGAGTAAAAATTAAGATATCTTGATGAAACTTGGCGCACTTATTTCTTGGCACCATAGGAAGGTTGCTTTCGAAAATGAACAAAATCGGACCACTGCCACGCCCACAAAATGGCGAAGACCGAAAACGCATAAAGTGCCATAACTAAGCCATAAATTAAGCTATGGAAATAAAATTTGGTCTGAAGGATCGCACTATGAAGGGGCATATTTGGATGTAATTTTTTTGGGAAGTGGGCGTGGGCCCGCCCCTAACTAAGTTTTTTGTACATATCTCGCAAATCAATAGAGCTATATAAACTAAACTTTCTGCAGTCGTTTCTTTTATTCACTTCTTAATGCAGTCCAAAAATGAAAGAAATCGGATAATAACCACGCCCACCTCCCATACAAAGGTTAGGTTGAAAATTACTAAAAGTGGGTTAACTCACTGACGAAAAACGTCAGAAACACTAAATTTCACATAAGAAATGGAAGATGGAAGCTGCACTCAGATTTTTTTACAAAATGGAAAAAGGGCGTGGCGTCGCCCACTTATGGGTCAAAAACCATATCTCAGGAACTACTCGACCGATTTCAATGAAACTTGGTTTGTAATAGTTTCCTTACATCCCAATGATATGTTGTGAAAATAGGCCAAATCGCTTCACAACCACGTCTACTTCCTATATACCAGAACTTTGAAGACGATCTGAATCGTTTACATTACAATATATTAAGTAAGCACTAGTGAAGATATCGGTGCAGAACTTTGCACAAATACTATGTTTATAGTGTGGCCAGACCCATTCTAAAAATCGCCGAAATCGGACCATAGGTTTTTAAGGCCCCATATATCGAACACGAGGACCTCGGTGGTTCTAACCTAATATTATGGTTTCCAACTTTCAATGGACTTTATACAATATATATGACGAATATGTGGGTCAAATTGTGTATTATATAATATAAATAAAGTAAAATAAATAAATTGCGAGAGTATAAAATGTTCGGTTACACCCGAACTTAGCCCTTGCTTACTTGTTATATTATATTATTATCAAGCGACATTTTTTTTTAATTCCGCACAGGACCATTCAGTAGGGAATCGACCGCGCGAGTAATCTTAACCCCCTCCCGTACCACCGTGCCCGAGTGACGCCTAGAACTTTACATACAACGCATAGTTAGCCGCCGAGCGGCTTTTCAAAATTTTTAACTCGTGATATCTTTTGAATGGAATGTCAGAATCTAATAATTCAAAAAGTTATATAAAGGTTTTAAAGCGATCTTAAATAATAAATCATTTATTTCAATAAAGATAAATACTAAGGTACAAATAAAGAGCCTTTTTAAGTAGTGGTATTATAGTGACAAAACTATAATAGTTAGAGATATGATGTCGCGACGTTTTTTGTAGATAATGATAAGTTCTACAAAATTATAGTACATCACTTTGTTATATCTTCAATCGATTTCGCAGCATTCGCGATTAAAGAAAGTTTCTTGGTATTTTTTTACATTATCGGAGTGTTGGTAAGGAACCCTATTTTTTTTAAACTAAATATAGCCTATGTCACTCAGGGATAGTATAGCTTTCCAACGGTGAAAGAATTTTTCAAATCGGTTCAGTAGTTTCGGAGCCTATTCGAGACAAAAAAAAACAAACCTTTCCTCTTTATAATATTAGTATAGATAGTATAGATAAGGAAAGGCTAAGTTCGGGTCCAACCGAACATTTTATACTCTCGCAATTTATTGATGTAATTTTATTAAGATAACACACAATTTGACCTACAGTTTGTCAACAAATTCTTTGCAAAATGAAAATTGACTTAAAAAATCAACTTTGACATTAAATTTCTTTAACAATGGTTTAGTTTTTCATGATTTTTCTTTTACAGTATTATTATAGGATATATCTAGTCATAGAATATGTTAAAAAAATAACAAAAGTAAAAACAAAAACATAAGATAGGACTCAAATAAGCAAAAACAACAAAAAACCAATTGTCAATCAATTCTTTGCAAAATGCAAGCACATGTCGAAGAACGAATTCATGAGAAATGAACGGGACATTTTCAAAAAAAAAAAAGCCAACACGTGCCTTCTCGGAATATTCTGGCATATATTCATGTTTCGAATTGCACAGATCTAATTGGAACTACCGATCTAGTTGAAAATAAGAATCGTCAAGTAAATGAGTTCATGAGAAACTTAACCAATTGGTATATTTTCATTATTTCAATGAAAAAAATAAAAAATAGGTGTCCAAAATTTTTAATATTAAGCTAAGGACTGTATACAACATTATTCAGGTGCAAAAAATAAAATATACTGCATTGGAAGAACTCTGGACGCAAACTTTCAGAGCTTTCATTTTGGGATTTTTCTAAAGTATTACAATAAGTAGATAAAAACCCCAAAAATTTGCCCGAAATAATTGGGGAAAAATATAAAAAAATATTACAACAACAACAGTAACCATGAGGAAGTGAGAATAGTGTTGAATCTTCCCTAGTACTCGTCCCATGTAGCCAGGAAAATGCCACAGTTATATACCAATAGCATCTATTACTATTGAAAATTAGCTATAGTTGATGTTACTAAGCCAATGGAATACTGGAATGGCGTTATTTTTTGTGACTAGACGAAGACAATGACGTAGCATCATGATGGACCCAGAAAAGTTTGGCGGAAACAGACTTCAGCCCTCCGTTGGCCTATTATAATCATCTATAGCGAATTTGATATATTTTTTAATTTTAATGACAGAAAGCGGTGGCTTTTTCCATGCTACTTGGGACGAATACTGACTCTTTTCTCACTTCCTCATGGTTACTGTTGTTGCTGTAATACTATTTTTTATTTTTCCCCATCTCTTTCAGTCAAATTTTTGAGGTTTTTATCTACTTTATTGTATTATTTTAGAAAAATCCCAAAATGAAAGCTCTGAAAGTTTGCGTCCAGAGTTCTTCCAATGCAGTATATTTTATTTTTTGCACCTGAATAATGTTGTATATAGTCCTTAGCTTAATATTAAACATTTTGGACACATATTTTTTTTCCTTTGAAATAATTAAAATATACCAATTGGTTAAATTTCTCATGAACTCATTTACATACTTGACGATTCTTATTTTCAACTAGATCGGTGGTTCCAATTAGATCTGTACAATTCGAAACATGAATATATGTATGCCAGAATATTCCGAGAAGAACACGTGTTGGCTTTTTTTTTTTTTTTAAATGTCCCGTTCATTTCTCATGAATTCGTTCTTCGACATGTGCTTGCATTTTGCAAAGAATTGATTGACAATTGGTTTTTAGTTGTTTTTGCTTATTTGAGTCCTATCTTATGTTTTTGCTTTTACTTTTGTTATTTTTTTAACATATTCTATGACTAGATATATCCTATAATAAAACTGTAAAAGAAAAATCATAAAAAACTAAACCTTTGTTAAAGAAATTTAATGTCAAAGTTGAATTTTTGAGTCAATTTTCATTTTGCAAAGAATTTGTTGACAAACTGTATATATTCGGCATAAAGTCCTATAGAAAATCATCGTATATAGTATATGAGGGCTGAGGTAAAATAAAAGATATCGATGATCTTAATGCGACAATTTAGAATTTCGGTCCAAGAGAGTTGACACAGCTACAAACCATAATGACGTAGTCAATTATCCCAAACTATTTAAAATTGCCTATACTATCATCATGCTGCGTAACATAAATCAACCTCGAGTAATCAATATCTTCGCCGAAGCCAAGATTGGACCAAATTAATTTAATGTATACCTTAGCCACAAAAACGTGTGGCCGGGTGTGCTAATGTATTATAAAGTGAACTAATCAAAAGAATTCAAAATTGAGTTATATGGGAAGTAGACGTAGCTGTGTACCGATTTCGCTCATATTCCACCCGTGTCATCTGGGTGTCAAGAAAGTATTATATACCGAATTTCATTGAAATCGGTCGAATAGTTCTTGAGATATGGTTTTTGACCCATAAGTGGGCGACGCCACGCCCATTTTCCATTTTGTAAAAAAAATCTCAGTGCAGCTTCCTTCTGCCATTTCTTATGTAAACTTTGGTGTTTCTGACGTTTTTCGTTAGTGAGTTAACGCAATTTTACTCATTTTCAATCTAACCTTTGTATGGGAGGTGGGCGTGGTTATTATCCGATTTCTTTCATTTTTGGACTGCATTAAGAAGTGAATAAAAGAAACGACTGCAGGAAGTTTGGTTTATATAGCTTTATTGATTTGCGAGATAAATACAAAAAACCTATTTGAGTGCGGGGCCACGCCCACTTATTCAAAAAAGTTACATCCAAATGTGCCCCTTCCTAATGCGATCCTGTGTTCCAAATTTTATTTTATTAACTTTATTTATGGCTTAGTTATGACACTGCATAGGTTTTCAGTTTTCACCATTTTGTGGGCGTGGCAGTGGGTCGATTTTGTTCATTTTCGAAAGCAACCTCTTCAGGGTACCAAGGAATATGTGTTTGAAGTTTCATTAAGATATCTTAATTTTTACTCAAGTTATCGCTTGCACGGACAGACGGACAGACGGACAGACAGACATCCGGATTTCAAATCCACTCGTCATCCTGATCATTTATATATATATAACCTCATATCTAACTCCTTTATTTCTTGGTGACACAAACAACCGTTATGTGAACAAAACTATGATACTCTGTGCAACATGTTGCGAGAGTATAAACATTATTATTTTTTGTTTTCTATTTTTCTTCTCAACTCGAATAAAATTCTCTTATTATTATCTTTCTGAAGGATCGCACTATGAAGGGGCGTATTTGGATGTAATTTTTTTGGGGAAGTGGGCGTGGCTTCGCCCCTTACTAAGTTTTTTGTACATATCTCGCAAATCAATAGAGCTAGATAAACCAAACTTTCTGCAGTCGTTTTTTTGCCATTTCTTAATCCAGTCCAAAAATGAAAGAAATCGGATAATAACCACGCCCACCTCCCATACAAAGGTTAGGTTGAAAATTACTAAAAGTGGGTTAACTCACTGACGAAAAACGTCAAAAACACTAAATTTCACATAAGAAATGGAAGATGGAAGCTGCACTCAGATTTTTTTACAAAATGGAAAAAGGGCGTGGCGTCGCCCACTTATGGGTCAAAAACCATATCTCAGGAACTACTCGACCGATTTCAATGAAACTTGGTTTGTAATAGTTTCCTTACATCCCAATGATATGTTGTGAAATTAGGCCAAATCGCTTCACAACCACGCCTACTTCCTATATACCAGAACTTTGAAGACGATCTGAATCGTTTACATTACAATATATAAAGTAAGCACTAGTGAAGATATCGGTGCAGAACTTTGCACAACCACTATGTTTATGATCGTGATATCTTTTGAATGGAATGTCTGAATCTAATAATTCAAAAAGTTATATAAAGGTTTTAAAGCGATCTTAAATAATAAATCATTTATTTCAATAAGGATAAATACTAAGGTACAAATAAAGAGCCTTTTTAAGTAGTGGTATTTTAATTAATTTTTTATACAAAATCGCTTATAGTGACAAAACTATAATAGTTAGAGATATGATGTCGCGACGTTTTTTGTAGATAATGATAAGTTCTACAAAATTATAGTACATCACTTTGTTATATCTTCAATCGATTTCGCAGCATTCGCGATTAAAGAAAGTTTTTTGGTATTTTTTTACATTATCGGAGTGTTGGTAAGGAACCCTATTTTTTTAAACTAAATATAGCCTATGTCACTCAGGGATAGTATAGCTTTCCAACGGTGAAAGAATTTTTCAAATCGGTTCAGTAGTTTCGGAGCCTATTCGAGACAAACAAACAAAAAAACAAACCTTTCCTCTTTATAATATTAGTATAGAAGTATAGATAAGGAAGGGCTAATTTTATTAAGATAACACACAATTTGACCTATATATTCGGCATAAAGTCCAGTAGAAAATCATCGTATATAGTATATGAGGGCTGATGTAATTCCAGAACCAATTTCACTCATTTTCACCACCAAGGTTAATGGGCTAATCGCATGCCTAAAATCATTTAATTTGTGCCGACACATAAAAAATCGCCAATTAAAAACTAACATATGAGTGTTTTTGCAACAATATCGAATGTAGAAGCTGTTGGCAGTTGACACCTCGATGGATTAATAGCTTTTCCAACAGATTTCTGTCACTTCATTGACTCGAAAGAGAAGTTTTCCTGACATGAAACCTCAATATGATAACCATAAATGACTTATTGAAGGACCTATATTGGTGGTAAAAAAAAGATATCGATGATCTTAATGCGACAATTTAGAATTTCGGTCCAAGAGAGTTGACACAGCTACAAACCAGGATGACGTAGTCAATTATCCAAAACTATTTAAAATTGCCTGTACTATCACCACTCACATTGCAATTAAAAGTAGTGTGAGTTTTCACCATGCTGCGTAACATAAATCCACCTCGAGTAATCAATATCTTCGACGAAGCCAACATTGGACCAAATTAATTTAATGTATACCTTAGCCACAAAAACGTGTGGCCGGGTCTGCTAGTAGTTAATAATATAACTTAAATTTCACAGTAAATCCTTTGCGTCAAGTTTTTCAGAGTGCGCAAATATTCCATGCAGGCCTTATTTTCCATGCTAAAGGTCATTGTTTTTTTTTATACTCTCGCAATATGTTGCACAGAGTATTATAGTTTTGTTCACATAACGGATGTTTGTGTCACCAAGAAATAAAAGAGCTAGATATGGGGTTATATATGTATATATAAATGATCAGGATGACGAGTGGAGTGGAAATCCGGATGTCTGTCCGACCGTCCGTCTGTCCGTGCAAGCGATAACTTGAGTAAAAATTAAGATATCTTAAAGAAATTTGGAATACATATTCCTTGGCACCCTGAGGAGGTTACTTTCAAAAATGGGCAAAATCGGTCCACTGCCACGCCCACAAAATGGCGGAAACCGAAAACCTATATAGTGTCATAACTAAGCCATAAATTAAGTTATATAAAATTTAAAAAACATAGGATCGCATTAGGGAAGGGCACATTTGGATGTAATGTTTTTTTTAGGTGGGCGTGATCCCTCCCCAAAATAGGTTTTTTGTATTCATCTCGCAAATCAATAAAGCTATATAAACCAAACATCCTGCAGTCGTTTCTTTTATTCACCTCTTAATGCAGTCCAAAAATGAAAGAAATCGGATAATAACCACGCCCACCTCCCATACAATGGTTATGTTGAAAATGACTAAAAGGGCGTTAACACACTAACGAAAAACGTTAGAAACACTAAATTTTACAGAAGAATTATCAGAAAGAAGCTACACTCAGATTTTTTTACAAAATGGAAAATGGGCGTGGCATCGCCCACTTATGGGTCAAAAAACATATCTCAGGAACTACTCGACCGATTCGAATCAAACTCGGAATATAATATTTTCTTGGCACCCTGATGACACATGTGGAAAATGGATGAAATCGGTTCACAACCACGACAACTTTCCAAGTAACTCAATTTTGAACTCCATCTTATTCCTTCACTTTATAATATATACATAAGGAACCAATGAAGATAGCGAATTAAACTTTATTACACAAATACTGAATATGATCCGTGGCATCACTATTGAAAAAATTGTCGAAATCGGACTATAACTTTTCAATGACTTGATATCGAATATGAAGAATTCAGTGCCTTATGGTAATTTTTCATCGAAACTATCGGTAAATCTCTCAGATATCTTAATTTAATTCAGATGAAATCTTTTCCTCCTTATAGTCAGTCTCTATATCAGAAAGGGTTAAAATCAGGTCATAACTTGCCCTAGCTCTCATATAGCTAATTATAGGTAATATAAAATTAAGTGAGCGTATAGTCTTCGATATATTGTATCTTGGTGGTGAAAACGAGTGAAATAGATTCAGAAATTACCTCAGACCCCATATACTATATATGAGGATTTTCGTTATTCTATTGAACTTTATGCCGAATATATGGGTCGTATTGTGATATCTTTATAAAATTACATCAATAAATTGTGACAGTATAAAATGTTCGGTTGCACCCGAACTTAGCCTTTCCTTACTTATTAAATCTATGTTAATGTGGCTACTGATATATTTTCTATATTTCAACCAGTTTGTTTTATAAGTTGATACATGTATCTATATTTTTGACTACAGCAAAATCTATTAAGTCTGGTATTTTGTTTCTATCACTTAGCCAGTATGTCGGCTTTCCAGGAGATATTATATCAAGGTTATTGTGCTTATTTATAATAGTGTCTGTAATTTTAAAGCGAGGTGGACAAAATATAGCAGTTAGATTGAGGTCAGAACCCCGATTTTTCAAAGATATTGTTGTAGCTCTAAAGCGTGGTGGCTTAACCGATTTCTAACCAATACTACTGTTCCACCGTGCGTCTTTCCATCTGGATGATTTGTAGCATGAAGTCTATATCCCGGTATAAAGAAATTGTTCTTATTTGTTAAATGAGTTTCTGACAGTAGCATCACATCTATGCCTTTTTTAGTCAGAAATCGTATTATCTCCAGTTTGTGTTGGTTTATACCATTGGCATTCCATATACAAATATTTAGTATACTCATTTTTTAGATAATAAGGTCTGTAGCATTTGGTTTTGTGACTTGATTAAATCTTGGATCATGTTTTGCATGCTAAACATAAATTCTGTCATACATTGAGTAAGATTTAGGATCATATTTTCAATACCTCCATCATCAGATTCTATCGAAGACTCTATGCCTTTTACAACAACAACTAGGCCTTTCGAGCTCTTCAGTTGATAAGAAATGAATATTGAATAGCTTTTTGTTGGCCTGGAGTTGAACCGCGGTGGAGTAAACTATGGTGTTATCGTGCACAAACCTTGCACCTGTGTGATAATGGATAATTGAGGACTTGATGTCCTTTTGATAGGCAATTGATGAATTGTCACGATATGCTAGAGCAGGAAAATGTGTAACCTCTTGGTTGACTCCTTGATTTTGGAGTGAGTGTTTGTTAACAACTTGAGATGACGAAGTAAAGATAGACCATGCGAGTTGTCGAGTGACTCCAGATATTGGTAGTGTCTTTACCAAATTGCGATCCAATCTTCCCATGACGGCAGCGTTCTGAAGTCAAGCGACTCTTTCTACCTTTTATTAATCTGTTCGTCAAACTTCTGCAAGATTCGATTAATTAGCATCGTTTCAGAAATTTGCTGTCACTACATAGTGATGCCAAAGAACCATAAATAGCAGAAACTTCAAACTTGTTAGCAGAATGCCATTTGGTTTCATAACTGCTGGTAAATCAAATAACGTATTTATTCCTTCCAAGTGACCTTTGTGACTTTAAACGCATTTACAGTTTCTAAGGCTTGACCTTGGAGCAAATTTCGATAATGTCCAACGATGCAGTCCAATACAGACATAGTGCAAAGCGATGCTGAAATGTTTAATGACGAAGATCCAATGACGATAATATCCAATGAGGCAATCTATTACTTACTAAATGCGAACGAAGACGATGTATTCAATGGTTTAGTTGATCAATTGTGAAGATCCAATGACGATAATGTCCAACGATGCAACAATGCGGTCTAATACTGACCACCAAACTCCGAAATGATGTGTGAACAAAAAACAAATTTCTCGTAGCCCACGTTGGACGCCAATAAATGTAGGGCTACAAAGCTTTTTTTTATAACCGCGCAAATTTACAAAAAGCGAAACGCTCAAGTGAAGTTGCAGCGTCGAAGAAATTAATAAAGGGTCGAGTAATGAGGTGGTCAGCTATTACTACATATTTTAAATAATGTGTAGAAAGAAACATACGTATAATTGCGCGAGCGAAACATAAGTGTACAAAGCAAACAAGCAACCACAATGCAATTACAATTACTAACTGAATTGAGGTGGATGACTTCTAATGCTTATCCTTGAAATGAGAAGAAATCGAAATAGAAAAAAATGTATAAGAACATAATATTATATTATGGTCGAAGTATGCAGTGGTTCGGAATCGGTGACCCAACACCATCTACATATACAAATTGAGCAATGGCAACATTGATTTCTAATTTCTTTTGAAATTTGTTTTTGATACGGGTAAATATGGAACGTCGTTCACTTATTGCACCATAAAATAGAAATGCACATCTGGTGCACCATACGATGCAAACAACTTGGTTTAATACAAGAGGACCAGATGAATGAATTCCACACAAATCAATGGCAGGATTCCTTTGAGGATATTCAAAGACATTTTTATGAATAGAGCTAGAAAAGCATAACAATAAATGCATTTATGTATCTTTATAATATAATATTTTTCCTTTTATTATAGATTGAATCAATGCCGAAGCACTATTTTATCACAATGCTTGATAAGCCTTGGCCTCGACTGAGAGGTGAGCGACTTAACGGCGAGTTTGAGCGTCATGTGGCCTTTTAAGGAACGCAACTTCTGGTCGGTTCATTGTTAAAATTTCGTTGTCAAGGGCAGTCCGTTTAATGTTTTAAAGTTAAAATTGTAAGAAATTTAATCCATTAAGAAGAAGATGTTCATCCTATAAATCGAGAAATATCACATTATGGTGAATTTAATCATTTATTTAAATTTCTAATCTAATTTTCTAGACAGACTTTATCATTACTGACGTATGTGTGATAAAATCTTTGATTTGTTATTACAAAAAATTAAAACTCGGTTGATAAAACAAACAAAAGGAATTTCTATAGAGCTAAGGCTAGTTTTATTTGGTTTTCGTTTGGGCAGAAGCACCGTCAGTAACATAATTTAAAATGCGTGTAGTATCACATGGGAGGAACTTGTTGATTAATTTTTGCCTTTACCAACAGCATATAAACTTTAAAAACGTTATAGGGGTCGACTTTGCACACATAGAATGTAAACATAATCGTATATTTATATTTGCCATTTTTATTGTTATTGACTAAAAATTAGAACATGTTTCATTTCTGAGCCATTAGGCTATTCACATACGAAGGCATGCTGCCTACTCCTCATTTGTTCTTCTACTTTCACGGCGTTGCCACTCTTTCCTTCTGAGCTCTTGGAGGACTATTGCAGACCACGCTTTTACTATATCCTATACCATTTTCGATTTAATCATGTGCAGCACGATATTATCGGGCGTCACTTTATCCGATGCCATTTTTGCTAATTCCACTCTTTCATATCTTGGGCAGGAAATGAATACGTGTAGCGCATTCTCCTCGCTATTGCCGCAAAAAGAACAATTCGCTCCGTCATAATGTCCGTATTTATACAAATATTCTCCAAAACATCCCTGACCCCTCAGAAACTGAGTCAGATAGAAGTCAGTTTCTCCATGTTCTCTCTCTATCTAAGTGTGCACGCTTCTGATCAGCCTTTGTGTTCATCTCCCCGTCGTTGCTGCGTCACATCGTCGCTGCCATTCGTTGAGACTCACTTGTCTTTCCTCCTTCCGCTCCTCAGCTGTTAGACGTCTACCAATGCTTTTAGCCCTATCATATACTCTCTTGAGTTCCACAGCCATAATGTCTGGCGGTATGACATCAGCTATGATCCCGGCAGCTTCATGGGATACCGTGCAAAAGGCACAAGCAACCCTAATGGCACTGACCCGAACTACCGATTTCGCTCACCCTGGCCAATGTGCTCTCCTATTTTGGCTTGGACCGTCAATGTTGGCCGTTATCCTCGTTAAGGCTGCCGTTACCCGTGCTGCTTTTCGCAAACTTTGCCAATGTGCCTCTTGTAGGTAAGTCTCGCGTCTATTAGTACTCCTAGATACTTCCGCACCGGCTGTGTCGTGATGCTATAGTCGTCGATGTTAAGCGTAATATCTCCAGCTTTTTCTTGCTGGTGATCAGCACTGCCTCAATTTTTTGACCAGTAAACTGCATATTTGTTGATGTGAGCCACTCTTTAATTCTACAACAATCCTAACTAAATACTCCGGTGTTGCCTTACGTTCTATGGCGTCTATAATATGAGGGTAAGATGCCGAGTTAAAGACGTTTCGGACATCAAATGTGACTACTGCCCTTCTATAGCCTCGTTAGCAATATCCGTAAGCCTTTTTATAGCATCGATGGTTGACTTCTATTTCCGGATTCCGTATTGATTATCGGAGAGTCCCTGATACTTCTCCATTAAGTATGATTTCAATCTTATACAGATTAGTCGCTCTAGAATTTTACCAGTCGTGTCAAGCATACAAAGCGGTCGGTATGAGTAAGGCTCGCCGGCTGGTTTATTGGGCTTTTGCAACAGGATCAGACGTTGTTTCTTTCAAATTCTCGGGAAGACACCTTTTCGCAGACACCGTGTAAACAATTTAGCGAATGTTCTAGTATTAGTAGTTATGTTTGACTTATGTTTGATGGCAATTTTTAAAGCTCTATTTGGAATACCATCCAGACCTGTAGCTTTGGAATTATCAAATCTGTCTCCCTCTTGAATCACCTCCCCGTTCGTGATTATCGGTACATTTAATTAAACTCGGCCTTCTACTCGGGACTTTCATATAAAGACTGCGCTGGGAAAAGAGTTTCCACGACTGTAGTACTGTGCGTATAAAGACCACACCCCTCACAACTTCAGCAGTACAGTGTCAACCACCGAAAACGCCTTGAGGAGGACATTTCCACGTCTGTTTGTGCAGATGCTACTCCACTTCATCGCCCACGCACCACGTTCAGTGTAGTAGTTTGAACTTCCCTCACAATTTCATCCAAGGTTTTTTCAAAATCACCTTGAGGTACGCTTAGCGGGGTATAACAGCTGTAGACGTTAATTCCACTGATTTTCGCCCGAGTGAAGAAGGATTTACCTAATAGCGGCTTTTCTTGTAGTGATTTCCTTCCACATACCCATATGGCAGCTTTGTTTGTATTGCCGGAGACCCACGACGAATCACCCATGTTTTTGTGTTGCTCACTAATTATAGCTACGTCTACCTTCTGTTCATATACTGTCTGCCTAAGCAGCTATTGCGAAGCTTCGCAGTGATTCAGGTTATGTTGAATTACCCTCATCTTTTAATGCTTTTACACGCTTCTTGATAAACATTTCGTACTACCTATCTGATGATCGGTATTCTGTCTTCCATTTTTCTTGCATACGCTACATGATGGTTTTTTGGTACATGTCTTCGCAAAATGTCCGGTTTCTACACATTTGACACAGCACTTGGCCACTTCAATAGCATTTCATATGTTTTAATCGTCTGCCGCCCAAAAATACTATTCCGGTTTCTGTGAAGTGCCACACACTCCAGTAGCAGATGAAGGGGACTTTCATTTTTAAGTCGTAGCAGCGGCAGCTATCTGATGACACTAAGCCCAAGATATGTAAGTTTTTCATAAGCTTACAGTACCTTGTATAGAGTTCCAGCAGTACCCTCGATTTTTTCCTTAGGAGGTGATGGCAAAAAAAAAATAAATTACTCCGTTAATAATATCACATGATTTTTTGAGCTTGCGATTATTAATTGCAATTAATTATTTCAATTTACAGATTAACCGATAAATTAATTGGTGTTTCTCAGATTATACTAAAAGTTAACATAAACGCAAATAGCTCCTAATTTTGTAAATTATAAAAAAGTCGAATTGATAAAAACATGTTTTTATTTATTTCTTTTTTCTGTTATAGAGACACTTGCCTTTGAAAACAGCGACTCGGACCACTATCTTGCAGCAGCTAAAATACGCACTCGCCTCTGTGCAGCAACGTCAACAAACACAAGGAAGTTTCGACATCGAGAAGCTGCAATCACAACCGACAGCCGAACGATTTTCTACCCGACTTCCACTCCAGCTCTCTCAGAGCACTCATCAGCAACTCGGTATAAGGGCACTTTGGGATGCCATATTAAGCTTCTTACGTACAGCTGCAACCAACACCATTGGCTTTCGGAAAAATAAAAAAACAGCCATCCTACTTTATAGTGTAGAAGCGTGGACGATGTCAACATCCGATGAGGCGACACTAGGAGTTTTGGAGAGAAAGGTTTTGCGGAAGATTTATGCTCCCTTAAACATTGGCAACGGCGAATACCGCAGACGATGGAACTATGAGCTGTATGTGCTATTCGACGACATTGACATAGTCCAGCGAATGAAAAGACAACGGCTACGCTGGCTAGGTCATGTTGTTCGAATGGACAAAAATGCTCCAGCTCTGAAAATGTTTGATGCAGTACCAGCTGGTGAAAGCCGAGGAAGAGGGAGACCTCCACTCCGATGTAAGGACGAGGCGGAGAAGGACCTGGCTTCTCTTGGTGTTATCAATTAGCGACAAACTGCCAAAAGCAGAGATACGGAACTCCATGTTGTGGACTCGTCTATAACCGCGTAAGCGATGTCTACGCCAGTCAAGAAGAAGAATAATGAATCAGCTCGAGGAAGCGATCGAGCATATAATCTTATTTTCACATTTAGAAGAGGTTTTGGCACTACTATTGCTCTGCAGCTGCTAATAATGTTACAAACTTCACGAACTGTCACAAATTAAATTCAGCGTATGCGGAAAGCATAGAATATTTCCATTTTTCCATTATCTGTAACCATTGGGTGGAGATTTCTGCTGTATTTAAGGAAAAATATCAGACACTCAAAAATTTATGGAAAAGCTGTTATAGAATATGATTCGTTCACTATCAATTCAACAGTGACGTGGGAGCCAAGACGCCAGTGCACTGACTATTTGTTTGACGACAGGAGTTATTTCGTCTTGCCCTCATTAGCCACCAGACCCATACGCTTCACAACCAAAGTTCTCGTGTTTGATCAAGTTTTGAGCTATATCATGGCTGCTTGTGAATTATTATTTTGCATTTCTTATTTAAATCAGTGATCTGCAGCCTAATTAAAGTTTAAATTATTGAAGCACGCATTTTTAAATAAGTAAAATGTAAAAAAAAGTTTGCTAAAGCCAAAATATGGAATTGAAGAGGGTGATACAGTAATACTTCATTGCATTGTCAATTCGAAGCACGCAATAGAAGCTACCCCAACAATGGTCAACATCAAGGGCGAAACCATTGAATACGTAAATAATTGTTGAATATAATAATATTATCTTGCCTTAAATTCTAAAATTTTCCATACAGATCCTTACAATGATTCTTAAATACATATATACTTTTATCAATCATACATTTATTCTCACACTACTATTAAATTTCGATGGTTTACTTCTATAATTTGTGTACCGGCAGTTGTAGTTGAATATTCTTTATCAAGCAGGGAACTAAAAAATGTTTCTTCGAGAGTATATCTACAATAAGATCTTTAGACTTGTCAAACTTGCGATTATTACATTACATTATACATAACGAAGTTCTGCAATTAAATCTCTGGCTTAGAAACGGAATTTCTATAAAGTACCAAAAGATTAATATTTGAACATTTAAAAAATCGAAGAGGCGACAGACAGACATCCGGATTTCAACTTTTATCGTCATCTTGGTCATTTTGATACATATGCATTCATATAACTCGTTTAGTTTTAGGTATTAAAATAACCATTACCTGAACAAAACCATTATACTCTATGTACAACATGTTGCGAGGGCATAAAAAAATTAACAATATAAAGAATCATATTTTACATACATACATAATTCAAATTGTATTGTGTTTTAAATTAATTACTGGAATATGCAAATGAAGCCAAAATTTGCTTAACGTTCTAGGGGTCAAATGCAGAACGTATGATTAGATTATAGTTCATAAATACTGAATTTATTTATTATTAAAACATAGTAAATAATAGTATTAAAATTCATATTAATGAATGAATAAAGTCAGTTCACTGTACACTTATGCGACAAATTGTTCATACATCATTTCGTTGCAATCTTTGAAGTGAGCGTACGTTATGGCATCGGATGATGCAATTGTGGCGCTGCTTGTAATTTCGGGATGCGCTGAAAATGAAAAGCAAAAAAACGAAAGCAACGCTTTTGGTGCGAACATTTTTGTAAAGATTTTACTGAATTCTCTCCTGTAGGAGTTTCATAAGCCTTTAAGGGTTGTTTTCTTTAAATTTTTATTGAAAAATTTCGAAAACTCAACTGTTGGTACTTCATCTCCGATCATGTATCCAAAAAAGGCTCTTGCCGTGGACATTATAACTCATTATTAAAATCAAAAAACCAAAAATATTTCGACAGTAACAAAAAAAACTAAAATTTGCGACATATTTTGGCTCACAAATATATTTGTAATAAAAAAATATATATAATCCTTAGTTCATTAACTACATAATGTTATTGCAAAGAAATGTGCAAAATTTGAACAAAATCGCTTCATAAATTTTCAAAATATCGTGTCGCGCCATGATGCGTACACAACCTTCCACTGCAAAAATTAAGCAAGAATGAGATCGGTCGGCGTATCACACAATACACTTTGCTACCCGTCGCAACGACGAGAAAAAAATGGAAACATTTCAATTTTGTGCATACTTGCATGCAGACCTAAAATTTGGTGTACACACCAGGCTTTACACGATGCGACGGTACCGGTACCGAATAAGGCTCTTAAGATTGCCACTAAATACAACACCGATCCGCTCACGAAACTGTTTACGAGGTGCATACGGGAGGGTATTTTCCCAAAAATTTGGAAGAGGCAGCGTTTGGTCCTTCTTCAGAAACCAAACAAACCAGCCGGAGAGCCAAACTCCTACTGGCCTTTGTGCATATTGGACACGATTGGGAAGATGCTAGAGCGTATAATATGCGTACGGATCAGCATCTAGAAAAAGAGCCGCCGGGCCTGGCAGAGAATCAATATGGTTTCCGAAGAAACAGATCCACAATCGATGCAATTAAAAAGCTGACAGATGTTGCCAGTAAAGCCATAGAAGGTACTAGATGGATGTACGGTTCTAAACAATATTGTGCGGTTGTGACGTTCGACGTAAAAAATGCATTTAATTCGGCATACTGGCCACATATTATACGAGCTCTGGAAATAAAAAATACACCGCCCTATCTGGTGAAGATCATCTCAAGCTATCTGTCCGACAGGGTGTTATTATACGATACTGATGAAGGCCCACAAAACTATGCGATAACAGGTGGAGTTCCCCAAGGCTCAGTTCTAGGCCCGCTGCTGTGGAACGTATTATACGACGAAATATTGCGCCTCCCACTACCAAAGGACGTTCAAATAATTGGGTATGCTGACGACATTGCTGTAACGGTCGTGGCGAAAGAAATCAGTCAAATAGAGTGTATGTGCAACCAGATCGCGACTAAAATAAATGAATGGCTTACTGCAACTAAACTCCAGATAGCAGGCCAGAAAACGGAAGCAGTGTTGATAACAAGTCGGAAAAAGTTAGAAGCTGCCACGCTAAACATTGATGGATATAACATATCCACCCAGAAGTCCCTAAAATATCTGGGAATGATGATAGATGTGAGGCTAAGTTACAAGACCCACATCGACAAAGCCTGTGAGAAAGCGGCAAGGGTTACAGCGGCCCTATCGAGGATAATGGCCAACATTGGTGGTCCAAGCCAGAGCAGACGAGCACTTTTGGCCAAAGTGAGTCAGTCTGTACTAATGTACGCGGCACCTATATGGGGAACAGCTCTGCAGCGAAAGACATATTTGGAAAAGACGAGGATAATAGTCCGGTTAAGTGCAATTAGGCAGTTGGGGTTATAGCGGGCTTCATGCCTCCCGACATTCTGGCAATGGAATTAAAGAGAATATATGATAAAACCAAAACTATGGGTAGACGCCTGACGACCGAAGAGAGGAAGGCAGAAAGAGAAAAGAGCCTCCATGAGTGGCAGAAACGCTGGGATGAGACAACGAAAGGTAGGTGGACACATACGCTTATTAGAAACGTCAAGGAGTGGATAGAGAGGAAGCATGGTGAAACGGACTTTTATTTGACTCAGTCCCTAACAGGACACGGCTGTTTAAGGGAATATTTACAAAAATATGGACATGACGATGGATCAGACTGTCCATACAGTGGAAATGGATGTGAAAACGCACTACACATATTTTTTGAAGGTCCGCGTTATGAAATTGAGAGATCCCAACTAACCGAGTGAGCGAGTGGACAGCAAAAGATGTAATAGAGTTAAGAAGGAATGAGTGGCAACGTAATCGAGAGAGACGGATGGAGAGCGAGGAATAGTAGAGCCAACTGGAAAAAGCTTACCCTTGCGATGAAATGCCTAGCGGTGGTACCGTAAGGGAAAAAACGAAAGCGATAGGAGACGGAGTTTAGGGTTTAGTACGTAGGCGTCCTGCTTCATAGCGAATAGGATGAATCGTGCATGCCGTTTCCGATATAACGGTATCTTTTGAAGATTCCCCCTCCGAAAACAAAAAAAAAAAAAAAAAAAAAAAAAAATGCGACGGCATGCCATACATGACATGTAGTACAGACAAGTCTGCAAGTGTATTTACCGCTTTAATCTCTTCTTGCTCATATGTATGTATGTATGTATGTCTTTATTTGTAAATATATACTTATGTGTAATTCTTTAAACCACTAATATAATAAAAAAAAAGCCTTACAGTGAAACTTCGATAAGTCGTAACCTCGATAAGCGAAAAACCTTGATATTTCATAGTATTTCTTCGGTCCCTAGAAAAATTCTCGAAAAATGCATGTATTTCGGTCCCTTTGATAACTCGTATTTTTCTTGAGACAAAAATTGAAAAACGTGTATCAAAAGCCTCTACAACTCGTATTTTTTCCTCAAAAGCCTCTACAACTCGTATTTTTTTCACAAAAAAACGTACGTGACGAAAACATAGTACGTTTTTTAACCGTTATTATTTTACAGTTACTCTTATTCATAAGTTTTGCTTTGTTTTCTACAACTAGCGTAGATTAGTATCAATTAGGACGCAAGATGTCAATTTCTCGTATGTGCAAAATATTGCCAATTAAAAAAAAAGAAATTATTCTTGCCGTAAAAAATGGTGAAAAACAAGTAGAAATTGCGAAAAGGTTCGGTATTGCGCCATCTACTATCACATCAATTTTGAAAAAAACACCAAACGTAAGCGCCAAAAATTACCAGAATACCCGGAATTAGAAAAGAGTGTACTCACTTGGTTTTTGCAATGCCGAGAATCTAATACTATTCCAGTTGGAGGACATTCACTAAAAGAAAAAGCAAAGGTGTAAAAAATTTAAACCATTAATGATTGGTAAATCCATGAAACCCAGATGCTTTAAAAACTTCAAGACGTTCCCTATGCTTTATCGTGCAAATTCAATGTCATGGATGACACGTAATTTATTTCTTGAATGGCTACAATTGGTGAACCAACAAATGATTAAACAAAATAGAAAGATTTTATTATTTATTGATAATTGCACCGCCCACACTGCAATGGAACGTTTGAGCAATGTGCAGACTGAATTTCTCCCACCTAACACCACTTCAGTTTTGCAACCACTCGACAAAGGCATAATCAAAAGTTTCAAGACATTGTACCGTAAAGAAGTTGTTGTTAAACTGCTTGAAAAAAAGGATTATTCCATTTCGATTTATGATGCAATGAATATTGCTCATAAAGCCTGAACAAATTTCAGTAAATCGACTATTAAAAACTGTTTTCGAGCTTGCGGTTTTGTTAAGGATCAAAATGTAGTCGGAATCAGGGAAGATGTACTTCACATAGCAGAGTGGGCTCGTGTTCCACAAAATGCAGAAACACGTCTAAACTTTGATGACTACATTCATGTTGATGATGAGTTGGTGATTACTGGAAGCCTCAATGATGATGAAATTCTGGGATGAAACATTTGAAATTCCCTCAGTTTCCACAAAGGTTGCGAAAGCTTCAATTGAAAATTTGCGTCTTTTTTTCATGGCATCAAATGTTGAAGACACTATTTTTAATGACATTGTAAACATTGATAATGCCAAAGATAAAATACGCCAAAATAATGTCCGTCAAAAACATACATTTTTCAAAATACATACATACATATATTGATTGAATAACATATGTACTTTATATTTTAAAATTTAAACATGTACAATAATTTCTTGTTTTTTATGTAAAATTGAAAAAATAAATAAAAAAAACTCTATAATTCGTATATTCTGTATAAGTTGTATAACTTGATAACTTGAAAAACTCCATAACTCGTGTTTAAATTGTGGTCCCTTGCAAATACGAGTTATCGAAGTTTCACTGTATTTACAGTAAGTACATAAAAAGGACCATTAGACTTCAATGTCACTGAAACACCATATAAAAGGATAACTAATAACACTTCTATTGGTCATACCGGGCAATATATAACTTCACAACATTTACTTTTTAGCTCCAATGGTCAATGCATATTTTCGATTTTCCACCTTATGTTTCATATTTTTGGAATGTTCCCTATTAAAGTCATTATTTTAGTAAATTAAACTACAAATATACCTTATTAACTTACATTTTTGGTTCATTGCGTTAGCCAGTTTGATATCGAATGAAAAATTCGTAAAACGCGCGCGTTTGAAACTCGTAAACGCAATACAGAGTACTTTCATTGCAAAGGGGAAAAACAAATGCGTTGAACGAAATTTACGATTCGATTGTCGCATTTACGAGTATCTTTATTTCGTTTGCGAGTTTTTTCACTTGCGCAACGCCTTACAGAATAACCCCCCAGCTCTTCGCCGACATATTTGAATAGCTCGGCCGGCAATCCATCGGCCCCCGCCGCTTTGTTGTTCTTCAAGCGAGTAATACTTTTCGAATTTCTTCATTGTCGGGTAATGGAACATCTGTTCCATCGTCATCGATTGGGGAATAAGGTTCGCCAGGTCGGAGAAGTGTTCCCTCCACAAACTCAGTGTACTTTGGGCATCAACCACTAGATCACCTCTGGGGGTCCTACAGGAGTGTGCTCTGATCTTGAAACCTTCAGTTTGTCGCCGGATCTTTTCGTAAAATTTTCGAGCATTTCCCTTGTCGGCCAATATCATACCAGCTGTTTTTTGACTTTTCCGAAAGCCAATGGTTACGGTTGCAGCTGTACGTAATTAGTTTGATATGCCGTCCCACAGTTCCCTTATACCGAGATTCTAATGAGTGGTCTCAGAGAGGAGTAGTGCAAGACGAGTAGAAAATCGTTCTGCTGTCGTTTGTGATTGCAACTCCTCGATGTCGAACCTCATTTGTGTTTGTTGTTGTGTGCGCTTTTCTATACAGAGGCTTGTGCGTATCTTAGCTGCTACAAGATAGTGGTCCGAGGCAATCTTGGGACCACGAAGCGTACGCACATCAAAAACACTGGAGACATGTCGTCCATCTATCACAACATGATCGATCTGGTTGCAAGTGATACGATCGGGGGACAGCCAAGTAGCTTGATGGATTTTCTTATTCTGGAATCTAGTACTACAGACGACTATATTTCGGGCAACAGCGAAGTCGATCAGACCGTTTGGCGATGTTTCGTCATGGAGGCTGAATTTTCCGACTGTTGTGCCAAATAAACCTTCTTTGCCCACCCTAGCGTTAAAATCGCCAAGCACGATTTTGACATCGTGACGGGGGCAGTGCTCATAGGTGCGTTCTTTCTTTGGTCACATCATCCTTCTCTTTCTTTGGGGCATATGCGCAAATCAGCGATATGTTTAAGAACCTCGCTTTGATGCGGATTGTGGCTAGACGTTCATCCACCGGAGTAAATACCAGGGCTCGACGACGGAGTCTTTCTCCCATCACGAAAACTACACCGAATTTGCACTCCTTTATATGGCCGCTGTAGTAGATATTACTAGGACCCACCTTCTTCCGTCCTTGTCGCGTCCTGATGTCAGCCTTTACTCTTACGAGGACATCAACCAGGTGGGCAGAGGCACCTTCCCAATTAAGGGTCCGAACATTCCAGGTGCATGCCATTAATTCGTAGTCCTTCATACATTTGCTGTGGGTCCGAAACCCTACGCACAACCACATAAGCGGGTTCGCCTTCTCACTGTAGTTCGCCTTCAACCGGATGTTTATTAGCTACCCAGAGGATGGTCTAAAACCGGAAATCGTGAGCTGCTTGACCCACATGCAAAAGAATCGTTTCTGGCCACTCCCAAGTGAATGGCAATCAAAAATCATTTCAATCATTCAAATCAATAATTTACGACTTATACACATGATTCCATCCTTCGCTTTACTATAGATTAATTAGGCACCACTAAAGATATCGGAACAAAACTTTGTACCAATACTGCTTTTCTTATGCTGAATATACGACAAGTTGTATGTTATCTTAATAAATAAATTGTGAGAGTATAAAATGTTCGATTACACCCGATTTTAGCCCTTCCTTACTTGCGGTCCAGCCACTTTGTTACAATAGGGGGATTCTCTTGCTCTTGCAAGATTGAACGGAATGCAAAAATACTTTACCAAAATATTTAATAGCACAAGAACACCCCATAGCACAAAACAAAATATTAACGAAATATATATGTGTAATTGTATTATGACAACAGACACAGGGCCGCAAATATTTTGCTACGACTCATTGCTTGAAAGTAAACATGGGTTATGGGTAGTAGATTTTGCAGGCATTGTATATTTTATTTTTTGTGTGTTTTGTTGTTGTGAATTTCAAAACATTGCAATCCGTGCAATGTGCAAGGATTTTGCAAGACTTGGAGAATCCCCTTAATATTTTGTTATTTCAAATATTCGGGATACTAGTAAGCACTCTACTTATACTTTTATCGCCATTGATGTGGTGTTTTTATATCGGATGTTTGTTTTCGCTTAATGCTTTCCAAGTTTCACTTTTTTTAAACTCCCGCAACAAAGTTGCTAAGTTTGTTGTTTGTAACACATAAAACTTAGATACGGACTTTTAAATACCGAAGGGATCAGGGTGATGAGTAGATTTGAAATCCGGATGTCTGTTTGTCCGCCCGTCTATACGTCTGTGCAAGCGATAACTTGAGTAAAAATTGAGATATATAAGCTATAAATAAAGATATACAAGTAAAGGCTACTAAGTATTTTTTTCATATCTCGTAAATTACTAAAGCTATATCAACCAAACTCTCTAGAGTAGTTTCATTTCGGTACTTCTTATCCAGTCTAAAAGTGGAGAAAATTGGATTATAACTATGTCCACTTCCCATACAAAGGTTATGTTGAAAACTGCTTTAATCCAGTAAGGAAAATCAACAGAAACCTTAAATTTCATTATAAAGATTGTACAGAGGCGCTGCACTCAAATTGATATAAATAATTTAAAATGGGCGTGGCTCAGCCCACGTATGGGTCAAAAACCATATATCCGAAACTACTTGACTAATTTCAATGAAATTCGTCATATTTTCGTAGCATCTTAATTATATGTTGTGAAAAGTGGCCAAATCGGTTCACAAACACGCCTACTTCGCATATACCAAAGCTTTGAAGTCGACCTAAATCGGTTACTTTACAATATATGTATGAAGTAAGCACTAGTGAAGATATCGGAACAGAACTTTGCATAAAAACTGCATTTCTTCTGTGCCATCGCCCTTTAAAAATCGACGAAATCGAACATTAAGTGTATATGTAGTGCTTCTAATACATTTTTATATTCTCGCAACAAAAGTTGCTAAAGAGAGTATTATAGTTTTGATCACATAACGGTTGTTTGTAACTAAAAGAGTTAGATATAGAGTCATATATACCAAAGTGATCAGGGTGACGAGTAGATTTGAAATCTGGATGTCTATCCGTCCGTCCGTCTGTACATCTGTCCGACTGTGCAAGCTGTAACTTGAGTAAAACTTAAGATATCTTGACGAAACTTGGCACAAATATTCCTTGGCACCATAAGAAGGTTAAGTTCAAAAATGGGCGGAGTCGAACCATTGCCACGCCCACAAAATGGCGAAAACCAAAAACACATAAAATGTCATAACTTAGCCATAAATAAAGTTATAAAAGTAAAATTTGGAATAAAGGATCGCACTAGGAGGAGGCATATTTGGATGTAACTTTTTTGGGGAAGTGGGCGTGGCCCCGCCCACAAATCGGTAATTTGTATTTAACTCGCAAACCAATAAAGCTATATAAACCAAACTTTCTGCAGTCGGTTCGGCATCGGTTCTGCATCGGATAATAACCACGCCCACTTCCCATACAAAAGTTAGGTTGAAAATTACAAAAAGTGGGTTAACTAACTAACGAAAAACGTCAGAAACACTAAATTTTACAGAAGAATTAGCAGAAAGAAGCTACACTCAGATTTTTTTACAAAATGGAAAATGGGCGTGGCATCGCCCACTTATGGGTCAAAAACCATATCTCAGGAACTACTCGACAGATTCGAATGAAATTCGGTATATAATATTTTCTTGACACCCTGACTGCAGAAAGTTTGGTTTATCTACCTTTATTGGTTTGCATAATATATACAAAAAACCTATTTGGGAGCGGGGTCACACCCACTTTTCCAAAAAAATTACATTCAAATGTGCACATCTCTAATGCGATCCTATGCTCCAAATTTTATTTTCATAACTTATGTGTTTTTGGTTATCGCCATTTTGTGGGCGTGGCAGTGGTCCGATTCCGCCCATTTTCGTACTTAACCTTCTTATGGTGCCAAGGAATACGTGTTCCGAGTTTCATTAAGATATCTCAATTTTTACTCAAGTTACAGCTTGCACGGACGGATAGACGGACGGACAGACAGACATCCGGATTTGAACTATACTCGTCACCCTGATCACTTTGGTATATATAACCCTATATCTAACTCGTTTAGTTTTAGGACTTACAAACAACCGTTATGTGGACAAAACTATAATACTCTCTTTAGCAACTTTTGTTGCGAGAGTATAAATATGTGTAAATCTCTCAGATAATTTAATGTAATTGAGAGGAAATTGTTTTCTTCTAATAGTGTGTCTCTGTTCCAAAAATTATTAAAATCGGGTAATAACATCTCCATATACCCCATTGTAGGTTTTTCAAAAGTATCTTCTCCAAGCTCCCATATACCTAATTAGAGGTTTTTCAAAAATACGGTAAGCTTTATTCCGCATATGTTAATATGTGAGCTATCTTAGCAAAATTAAGTGAGCGTATAGTCTTTGGATATAGTGTACCTTGCTGATGAAAATGAATGAAATCGGTTCAGGAATTACCTCAGCCCTCATTACTATATATGACGATTTTCGTTATTCTATTAAACTTTATGCCGAATTTATGGGTTAATTTGTATGTTATATTAATAAATTTTTTTCAATAAATTGCGAGAGTATAAAATGTTCAGTTGCACCTGAGCTTAGCCTTTCCTTACTTGTTTACTGGTAATATAGATCTATACGATATTTTTAAGAAATTCAGGGGGAATAATTTTCTTTTAATTATATGTTTCCGTGCCAAAAATAAGTAAAATCGAGTCATAGCTTTCACTAGCTCCCATTTACGTAATATTAGGGTCTTCAAATTGTCAATGGACTTTTCCATATATATGCCGAATGGAGGATGGGATCATGTGTAGAAGTTCACGCAAGTGAGGAAAGTTTTTGATTGTCATTCACTTGGGAGTGGCCAGAAACGATTCTTCTCCACATGGTTCAAGCAGCTCACGACTTCCGGTTTTAGACCAAGTATCTGGGTAGCCAACAGACATCCGTTTGAAGGCGAAGCCCGCTTATGCGGTTGTGCGTAGGGCTTGGGACCCACCACATAAAAACGAAGTACCAATGAAAAATCTACGAAAGCCTCGGATGAGACACCCCCCTTTTGATGACGACCCCTGCAAACGTTTTAAGGATTATGATATAAGGGCATGCACCTGGAATGTCCGGACCCTTAATTGGGAAGGTGCCTCTGCCCAGCTGGTTGATGTCCTCATACGACTCAAGGCTGACATCACCGCCATCCAAGAAGTGCGATGGACGGGACAAGGACGGAAGAAGGTGGGTCCTTGTGACATCTACTACAGCGGCTATATAAAGGAGCGCAAATTTGGTGTTGGATTTGTGGTGGGAGAGAGAATCCGTCGCAGAGTCCTGGCATTCACCCCGGTGGATGAACGTCTTGCCACAATCCGCATCAAAGCGAGGTTCTTCAACATATCGCTGATTTGCGCCCACACCCCAACGGAAGAGAAGGACGATGTGACCAAAAATGCTTTCTATGAGCGCCTAGAACGCACCTATGAGCGCTGCCCCCGCCACGATGTAAAAGTCGTGCTTGGCGATTTTAACGCCAGGGTGGGTAAAGAAGGTGTCTTTGGCACAACAGTCGGAAAATTCAGCTTCCATGACGAAACATCGCTAAACGGCCTGAGGCTGATCGACTTCGCTGGGGCCCGAAATATGGTCGTCTGTAGTACCAGATTCCAGCATAAGAGAATACATCAAGCTACTTGGCTGTCTCCTGATCGAAACACGCGGAACCAAATCGATCACGTTGTGATAGACGGAAGACATGTCTCCAGTGTTTTAGACGTGCGTACGCTCCGAGGACCAAATATAGACTCGGACCATTATCTGGTCGCAGCGAAGATACGCACCCGCCTCTGTGCAGCAAAGAATGCCCGTCAACAAACACAAGGAAGGTTCGACGTCGAAAAGCTGCAATCGCAACAGACAGCCACGAAATACTCTACTCGACTTGCACTCCTGCTCTCTGAGAGCACTCATCAGCATCTCGATATAAGGGAACTGTGGAACGGCATCTCAAACTCACTGCGTACCGCTGCAGCCGAAACAATTGGTTATCGGCAACGACAAAAAACAAGCTGGTACGATGAGGAGTGCCGTCTCGCAGCGGAGAGAAAACAGACTGCCTACCTCGCAACGTTGCGAAAGCCCACAACACGTTCGGGGTGGGACAGATATCGAGAACTGAAGAGGGAAGCGAGACGCATTTGCAGACGTAAAAAGAAAGAGGCCGAAATGCGTGAGTATGAAAAGCTTAAAAAGCTGGCCGACATGGGTAATGCTCGAAAATTTTATGAAAAGATCAGGCGATTTACAGAAGGTTTCAAGACCGGAGCATTATCATGTAGAGCCCAAGGTGGTAATCTGGTAACCGATGTCCAGGGCATACTGGGATTATGGAGGGAACACTTCTCCGACCTGCTGAATGGCAGTGAGAGTACAACACCAGGAGATGGCGAACCCGATCCCCCAATCGATGACGATGGAACAGATGTTCCATTACCTGACCATGAAGAAATTCGAATAGCAATTACCCGCTTGAAGAACAACAAAGCAGCGGGGGCCGATAAATTACCGGCAGAACTATTCACATTCGGCGGCGAAGAACTGATAAGGTGCATGCATCAGCTGCTTTGCAGAATATGGTCGGAAGAAAGCATGCCTGACGATTGGAATCTCAGTGTGCTCTGCCCAATCCATAAAAAGGGAGATCCCACAATCTGCGCCAATTACCGTGGGATCAGCCTCCTAAATATCGCATACAAGGTTCTATCGAGCGTACTGTGTGAAAGACTAAAGCCTACCGTCAACAAACTGATTGGACCTTATCAGTGTGGCTTTAGGCCTGGAAAATCGACAACTGACCAGATATTCACCATGCGCCAAATTTTGGAGAAGACCCGTGAAAAGGAGATCGGCACACACCACCTTTTTGTCGATTTTAAAGCTGCTTTCGACAGCACGAAAAGGAGCTGCCTTTACGCCGCGATGTCTGAATTTGGTATCCCCGCAAAACTAATACGTCTGTGTAAATTGACGCTGAGCAACACCAAAAGCTCCGTCATGATTGGGAAGGACCTCTCCGAGCCGTTCGACACCAAACGAGGTTTCAGACAAGGTGACTCACTATCGTGCGACTTCTTTAACCTGATGCTGGAAAAAATTATAAGAGCTGCAGAGCTAAACCGAGAAGGTACAATCTTCGACAAGAGTGTACAGCTCTTGGCGTACGCCGATGATATTGATATCATCGGAAGCAACAACCGCGCCGTTTTTTCTGCTTTTTCTCGCATGGATAAGGAGGCGAAGCGAATGGGTCTGGAGGTGAATGAGGACAAGACGAAATATCTCCTGTCATCAAGCAAACAGTCGGCGCATTCGCGTCTTGGCTCCCACGTCACTGTTGACAGTCATAACTTCGAACCTGGGAACCAGCATCAACAACACGAACAATGTCAGCCTCGAAATCCAGCGCAGAATAACTCTTGCCAACAGGTGCTACTTTGGACTGAGTAGGCAATTGAACAGTAAAGTCCTCTCTCGACGAACCAAAATCAAACTCTACAAGTCGCTTATCATTCCCGTCCTGCTCTACGGTGCAGAAGCTTGGACGATGTCAACATCAGATGAGACGACACTAGGAGTTTTCGAGAGGAAAATTTTGCACAAGATTTATGGTCCTCAGAACATTGGCAACGGCGAATACCGCAGACGATGGAACGATGAGCTGTACGAGTTATACGACGACATTGACATAGTTCAGCGAATAAAAAGACAGCGGCTACGCTGGCTAGGTCATGTTGACCGAATGGACGAAAACACTCCAGCCCTGAAAGTGTTCGATGCAGTACCCGCCGGAGGAAGCCGAGGAAGGGGAAGGCCTCCATTCCGTTGGAGGGACTAGGTGGAGAGCGACCTGGTTACACTTGGGATCTCCAACTGGCGCCGAACTCCGAAGGAGAGAGAGAGGTGGCGCACTATCGTCGATTCGGCTATAACCGGCTAAACGGTTGCAACGCCAATCACATACATACATACATGCCGAATATAATTGTGTCAATTGTGTGTTGTTTTAATAAAATTAACTAAATAACTTGTGAGAGTATAAAAAGTTCGGTTACACCGGAACTTAGCCATTCTTTACTTGTTTTTATTTGGAATTTTCACAAATTTTTCTAGCTTCCTGCAGTCCCGCCAACCACTCAATATTTTGAAATTTTGTGTGTACATCGGGATTCATTTTGTTGTTGAGAGTATTTTGTGAGTTGATGATTGTGTATTTTCATGCAGTTCAATATCTAACAGGATACTGAGCGAAGGTTTTTGGTGGACTTATGGCACCGTTTCGTTCGTGAAAAATACGCGCTGTCTGTTTAGAGATACACAGCTAAATGAATAACTGCTGGATCCCGTTGCCGAATTGGGAACCGAAGATGTGTTTAAAAGAGGGATATTTACATTAGTATTTTCAACTCTAAATAAAGACATATCATTTATTCACTTGCTTGCAAATATAGTATGTAGATGTTGTTCAACAAGCTGCAGGACTCAACATTGAATACTTTTGCATGTTTTACTCTACGCGGGTGAATATGGTACCACCGAAATATTGTATATATGGAGATTCTCATGCTCTTGTAAGATTGTACGAAAAGCAAAAATCGTACACCGAAATATACAAGAGCACGAGAACACCTGATAGTACAAAACAAAATAATAGCAAAATGAACGTGTGTATTTGAATTATGACAATAGAAACTATGTTGCAAATGCTTTGCTCCGAATCGTTGCGTGAAGGTAGGTAGGAGTTTAGCCATTCCGACTCAATTATTATATCAGCAATATTATTGCCAAACAGCTGTTTAAAAGACTTTCAAACTCGCTTTGCTGCCGGTTGTCACCTACAAATATGGATCTGATTAAGTGCGGAGTTAATCGGGATTAACGCTGCCGCATGTCAAGGCTGAAAGCCAAAAAAATGCATCTCGACGAGCAAATGTTTCCTTTCTCAGGGAAAACGAACCTGAAACAGTACGTAAAAGGCAAACAGAATCCAGTAGGATTGAAAATTTTTGTTTTATAGTGGCCATACACGATACAAAAGTGTGTTCGATAAGTATGCGTTCGAATGAGATTTACTCGCGAATAGGCTTGTTCACATACCAAACCATGGCCCGATGGAAAGCCAAATAACCAATTGGGAATTTGTGGTACTGTTGTACAGAAATTAACTGCAGATCTTAGTGAAGGAAGAGAGGTTTTCAAATGACCACTACTTTACCTCCATAAATATCCTGGAGTATTTGTAAGACGTAAAAAGAAAGAGCCCGAAGTGCGTGAGTATGAAAAGCTTGAAAATATGAGGCAATTTACAGAAATTTTCAAGACCGGAGTATTATCATGTAGGGACCGAGGAAGAAATCTGGTAACGGATTTCCAGAGCATACTGGGATTATGGAGGGAACACTTCTCCGGCCTACTGAATTGCAGTGAATGTACAACACCAGGAGATGGCGAAGCCGATTCCCCAATCGATGACGAAAGAATAGATGTACCATTACCTGACTATGAAGAAATTCGAATAGCAATTACCCGATTGTACCCGAGGAAGTAATCTGGTAACGGACTTCCAGAGCATACTGGGATTATGGAGGGAACACTTCTCGGACCTGCTGACTGGCAGCGAAAGTCCAACATCAGGAGATGGCGGACCCGATTCCCCAATCGATGACGAAAGAATAAATGTACCATTACCTGACCATGAAGAAATTAGAATAGCAATTACCCGCTTGCAGAACAACAAAGCGGCGGGGGCCGATGGATTACCGGCCAAGCTACTGATAAGGTACATGCATCAGCTTCTTTGTAAAATATCGTCGGAAGAACGCATGCCCGACGATTGGAATCTCAGGGTGCTCTGCCCAATCCACAAAATGGGAGACCCCACAATCTGCGTTAATTGCCGTGGTATAAGTCTCCTCAACGTTGCATATAAGGTCCTGTCTAGCGTATTGTGTGAAAACTTAACCCCACTATCAACGAACTGAATGGATTTTATCAGTGTGGCTTTAGACCTGGAAAACCCACCATTCGCCAAATCTTGGAAAAGAAACGAGAAGAATCGATACTCATTCCCTTTTCATCGATTTTAAAGCTGTTTTCGATAGCACGAAAAAGAGTTGCATGTATGCCGCGATGTCTGAATTTAATATCCCTGTAAAACTAATACACATACATACGGCTATGAAAACTGACGTTGAGCAATACCAAAAGCTCCATCAGGATCGGGAAGGACTTCTCCGAGCCGTTCGATACCAAATAAGGCTTCAGACAGGGTGATTCACTATCGTGTGACTTCTGCAATATATTGCTGGAAAAAATAATATAGCCTGCAGAGCTAAATAGAGAAAGTACAATCTTCTATGAGAGTGTGCAGCTGCTGGCGTATGCCGATGATTTTGATATCATCGGAGGCAACAACCACCCCGTTTCTTCTGCTTTTTCCAGAGTAGATAAGGAAGCGAAGTGTATGGGTCTGGTGGTTAATGAGGGCAAGACGAAATATTTCTTGCCATCAAAAAACAGTTAGCACACTCGCGTCTTGGTTGACAGTTATAACTTTGACTTTAACATAAGTTTCATCTACTTGGGACCCAGCGTTAACAACACCAACAATGTCAGCCTCGAAATCCAACGCTGAATCACTCTTGCCAACAGGTGCTACTTTGGATTGAGTAGGCAATTGAAAAGTAAAATCCTCTCTCGACCAACAAAAATCAAACTTTACAAGTAGCCCATTATTCCCATCCTGATGTATGGCGCAAAAGCGTGGACGTTGACTACATCCGATGAGACGACTCTTGGGGTTGTCGAAAGAAAGGTTTTGCGCTTATTCTTCCCGTCGTGCTTTATAATGCAGAAGCATGCGATGAGACGATTCTTGGGGTTTTTGAAAGAAAGGTTTTGCGGAAGATTTATGGAATCTTCTTCTCTAAACATTGGAAACGGGGTATACCACAGACGATGGAACGATGAGATGTACGATTTGATGTACGACGACATTAACATAATTCAGCGAATAAAAAGATGCTGGGTAGGTCATGGTATTCGAATGGATGAAGACACTCCAGCTGTGAAAGTGTTCGATGCAGTACCCGCTGGAGGAAGTAGCGGAAGAAGACGACCTCCACTCCGTTGGAAAGACCAAGTGGAAAGTGATATGGCTTCACTTGATGTTTCCAATTGGCGCCAGAAAGTAAGAAGAAGAAATGAATGGCGCGCCCTGGTGGATTCGGCTCCTACGCCAAATCTTAATATATAAAAATCACGTGTCACGTTGTTTGTTTTCGATGGACTCCTAAACTACTGAACCGATTTTAATGAAATTTTTAACACTGTGTGCAGTTTGGTCCAACTTAAAAGATAGGATAGTTTATAACTCTCCTTATAGTCGCATTATATATTTATTGCAAATTATTTGTTTATTATTAGCAAAGAGCTATCCACCAGTTGGTGGCGCTAAGTGCGCTATGTTACAATAGATGGCGCTACATTTATATCTAAATTTTCATGGATTTAGGCTGTCATAACAAAAGCTGCCACTTGCTAAAAACATTAAATGAAAATGCGTTGTTTGAAGTTTATATTATTTGGATGTGAGTACAGTAATTTGAATATTTGTACGTTAGTTTGTGGTTTGTCTTAGTTTTCTAGCGCTTTTGGATACATATTTATGCATTTGTATATACATTTATACGTGTGTGTATATATGTGTGTTTTTTTCATAAAAATATTTCATTTTCAATATATGTTCTATTGTGTGTAGATAAAATTTGTCAGTACGTGTATACTTTTTCTGTAGTTGGCTTTGTATATTTTTACATTACCGCAAGTGTTTGAATATATTTACGATTGTATGTATATTTTCTCATTTGTTGGTTTGTGGGTGCATATCATAGCTGGCTTTTGAAAATTTTTACATTGCGGCAGGTGTTTGTTTATATACGTGTAGTTGATTGTATTTTTTTAAATTTGAATTTGTTTTTGTGGAAAAAAATTTGTTTGAGCAAGTGTTTTTTGTGTGACGTAATGGTTGGCGATCCTGTTGAAAATCGATCAATAAAAATCACACAGCAGGACAATACTCTCAGCATTATTTCAGATCTACATCGCTCATTTGACACACTTCAATATCCTCTAATATTTTGACAAGGACAGGACGAATATCATATAAATATATGAATTTTAATACAAACTATACATTTTATAACTATATTCCTAGGTAATAATTTAAATGTATTAAAAAATAAAAAAATATATATAAATATATGTATATATGTATATAAATTATTCACAGCAAAGCGTGCCCGGGTTTACTAGTATGTATTTATATGAATATTTGTGTAAGATGAAGGCGTATTTGAGACAGATACGATAAAACTGACCAGAGTGCCTAATGAACTTGCCCCAAAGTTATTAAGTGACAAAACACTACTAAAAAAGAAAGGGAAAGCTACGAAGAATATGTTAAGATGTCAAAATTTGTGTAGTCAAGTGGATGGATAACCGTTCCGTATTAATAGCCTCAACATCGGATGCATCCCTTCCTCTCCAATCCGCTAGACAATGGGATAAAGTGGGTTAAATGTATATTAGATTCAATGCATGGGAGGAGTAATCCGCTAGACAATGGGATAAAGTGCGTAAAATGTGTATTAGATTCAATGCATAGAAGGAGTTGAGTTAGCGTACAGATATATATCATACTATAGAATTTCTATTCGCACCAAAAAAATGGCATTTGAAGGCATTTGGTCGATCTTAAACCATGCAACTCATGGGTAAAGTACAGCGAAAAGAATATCAATTAGAGAATAAAGATGAACCATTGCAAAAGAAAACAAAATGGAACCTCAGACACCGAAAGTAGTAAGTGTACGAGAAATCATGTGGCATTTCTAACAGAAACGAATTTATGCGTTGTCGTAAGGGGCCATACATAAATTACGTCGTCACACCTTGAAGCTTTGTGACATCACATTTCAAAATTTAGGGCAATATCGTTTCCCGCTCTGCTGCGCTCTTGGGTGCTAGACGACTGACTGCTCTGTACCACGCCGATCACTTACTGGTGTACTATTAAATTAATCGAACTACTGACTTAGATCTAGAAAAACGAAACTTCACAAGTGCGGGCAATGTGTTGGCTGAGATTTGGAGCAAGTTAGTCATTGATAATTTTCCAGTCGTTGCTGAATATGTTGCACCAACTATTACTGGACTGGATATTGAACAAGCTATGATGTTGAAAAATAATGCAACTTGGTATGCTAAACATGTACGTGAGTCACAATATTTATTACAAATAGTTAAATGTGAAACTATTGCATGTTGCGGTGTAAGACGTTCTAGTCTTTGGAAATTATTAAAAGAAGGATTATTCCCACCACCTGTGTTAATTAAACAGACATCAGAAGGTTATGGAGTCACAGGGAGTGATGACAACGACGCTAAGTTTGCTCCATTATTACTACAGATATTATTAAATCTCCAAGCATCATCCCATCTAAACAAGTTCCATATGATAGTTATTGCCATAGTGTCGAGTCAAACTTATTTAAAAGATCATGTAGCATATGTGGCCTATATTTTTCTTCATATAAAGCCACCAATCAACACAAACAATCACATAAAAAACAAGAGCTGTTACCTATCACGAAAATTCGTCCTCAAAGAATTGCGGTTAGACGTGCCCGACAGATTATCTGTTTAATGAATGATGACGATGGTTTATGGAAGAAGAAGATGTTGATGCGAAAGCTGTTCCTGACATCCAAATTCAGAACGAAAATGAAGTGCCTGAATAAATGATATAAAGGAGTTTACCAATAATAAATGATATAAAGGAGTGGGTCAAAAGTCCATGGACACAAGATGATTAAGTTTTGTATTTTTAATTAGCATAATTTAGTATCTATTATTTCTTGACTAGTCATCCGTTGTCTCTGTACTTTAATATTTAACTAAATGTTGATTTTATTAAAGATTATACAATAAATATAAAAATCAATAGAATAACCTGTTTTTTTATTTTATGATAAATCCATTAAAATGGGAAAATGGGTGACGTCACGTCAGGGGGGGGGTCAGTTCAAAATGTGACAACTTGTGACAAGGAGGGGGGGAGGGGTTAAAAAGTCCTTAAATTCGTGTGACGTAATTTATGGATGGCCCCTAAAGAAGGGCGCTACGATTGGTGTACGTTTTAAGTGCATTTCATGCGGCATATTTCTATGTATCAACAATGATCGACATTGTTTCATGGAGTTCCACTCTTAATTTATTATATTTTTTATTTAAAAACATCTAATTTGAAGATTTGAAGACTTTTCGCTGATTTTACAAATATGTAATTTCAAGATTCAACATTCCTTTACCAATTTAAAAGTATGTAAATTGATGAATACTTTTCTACGTAATTACAGTTAGAGAATTTATAAATATGTAACTTGAAGATTTATCGTAGGCCTTATTAAGTTTTGATATAATAAGTATCTCTAGAGTCTCTTCCGCAGACGAGGTCGGAGGTTCTTTAAAAAGAGTCTTATTGAGCCTTGCATGCTGCTCTTTTATATTGCCTCAAGTGCTGAACACATAGACGACGACAAGCGACGAGCGACATCTGTTAAAAATTAAAGTTGTCGCTGTTCTTATTTTGCCGACGACAATTGCCAGTGTAGAGCTGCCACTAATATGTGAAATATA
The DNA here is from genome assembly GCF_028554725.1 of Zeugodacus cucurbitae. Taxonomy (NCBI): domain Eukaryota; kingdom Metazoa; phylum Arthropoda; class Insecta; order Diptera; family Tephritidae; genus Zeugodacus; species Zeugodacus cucurbitae. Next base: position 38,880,862 of record NC_071668.1, read on the forward strand.
AAATTATTCAAAGTTTTGACAAGTAGGACGTTGCTTTGCCAGTAGAAGCGTAAAAAACTTGTGACATATCATTTGTAATATCAATTGATGTTTTTAAATAAATAATTTCGTTTAGTTATAAATTTTTTGCACAAAAAATTACACTTTGAAGTAAAAAGTGTAAAACGTAAACGTCCGTCTAATGAAGAACCTGCCACTTTGTCCGTAAAAAGTATATCACCTGTGAAAATAGACCTTATTAATCTCTCATCTCCTTGCCCTCAAGGAAAGAAGCCTTCCTCTTCAAAAGTGCATAATCCTCCGAAAATAATTACCGATAACCTTAAGAGGAAAACTATTCAGGATCCGCCTCCTATTAACTCTGAGTTTGTTGTACTATTTGCTGTGCATTCTTCAATTTCATCTGAAGAAGTAGAAGTTCCTCATGCGGCCATAATTGAATTTAAGTGCATGCGAATTTGTATTAATAAATGTTCTATTTACTTAACTTTATCTCATATACCGCCTCAATAGGACTTATCTGTATATATGCAGCATGCTAAATAATGTTTTTTCAATTGCTAAGGAAACTGATTACATAATTGTGCTAGGCGATTTCAATTTACCGTGTGTATCTTGGAAATCTGTTGACGATTGCATTACCCGTGATGAGTTTTTGGAAGAAATGTCTGAGATGGGTCTTAACCAAATTAACTTAATTAAATGTATCACATTTTAATGAAACAATTTTTAATATTTTTGAAAGATTTGTTCCGAAATTTTTTATTACCAAAAGAAAAAGTTCAAATTTATGGTATTCGAATGAGCTATGTAAATTAAAAAATAAAAAAGCTCGAGCTTTTAAACTTTATAAAAAACCGGAGCTCTTGTTGACTATATAAAATATTCTAAATTGCGTCGACAGTTTGCGGAACTTAACAAAAAATGTTATAAAAACTACATAATCAAAGAAAAAAATAATATTATTCGTAATCCGAAATTGTTTTATGGTTTCGTTAACTCCAAACGTATGATATCTAATTTTCCGTCCGCGATGAAATATAAATCAACAATGTCATGTGACAATTATATTATTTCTAATATGTTTGCAGATTTCTTCAAATCCAATTATTGTGTAAACTCCCCATTGAATGTGCCTCCCCTAAGTGTTATGTCCGAGTACTGTAATTAAACTGAAACAGATTTCTTAAATTATTTAGTTACGTTAAAAAATTCGTTTAAATGTGGCCCCGATATATGATTCCCTCAAGCTTCCTTAAAAATTGTGCAAAATATATCTATCTGCCCTTAACTAAGCTTTTCAACCTATCTCTTAAACAATGTATTTTTCCGCAATGTGGAAAAACTCTTTTATAATACCTTTGCATAAAAGTGGAGTTAGATCATCTGTTGAGAACTATAGGGGGATAGCTAAAATGTAAGCTATACCCAAACTTTTTGAAGCTATTGTCACTGACCAAATAACTTTCTTAATCTCTCCTTTAATTTCATTTTCTCAGCATGGATTTTGTAAAGGGAAATCTACCATGTGTCAATGGGTTTTAGGGATAATAAGAATACTGATGTTATATATACAGACTTTAGTAAAGCATTCGATAAAGTAAACCACTCAATTATTTCGCAAAAACTGGATCTACTTTTTTTCAACCAAGAATTCTTGAATGGGTATCCTCATATCTTACTAATAGAAAACATCAAGTTTTATTTAATAATACATTATCCGATTCAATTAGTGTCACTTCAGAGGTTCCACAGGGTAGTCATCTCGGCCCGATTCCGTTCTTGTTGTTCATCAATGATATACCTTCCGTAATTAAGTATTCAGAAATTTTATTATATGCGGATGATGTAAAACTTTTTAAATCTTATACTTCTCATAACGAAAGGACTGAGCTGCAATCGGATTTAAATAATTTAGTTACTTGGTGTCACAAAAATGATATGCCACTGAATCTTAAAAAATGTAAAACGATGTGCTTTACCCGTAGAACTGTTGATCCTTCTCCCTATGTAATAAATAACTTCAGTTAAGAGCAAAATTAGCTTTGTTGATTTAGGAGTTACTATGGACCCTAAACTAAAATTTAATTCTCATGCAAATTCAATTGTCTTAAAAGCTAAAGGTTCTCTTAGCTTTGTTAAAAGTTGGTCTAAAGAATTTAGTGATCCGTATATTACTAAAATTTTTTTTACAACATTGGTAAGGCCTACATTGGAGTATGGTTCTGTGGTATGGAATCCTAGCTATCAATCCCATTCTGATAAGCTTGAGTCCGTTCAAAAACAATTTTTACTTTTTGCTTTAGGCCACTTACTTCTGAATGGTTTAGTTTGTAGTTCATTCCTTTTGTCTGATATTAACAGCCCTATTCTGTGCACTTTACAAATTCAACATATTTCTAATTTGTAAAAAATTGAAATTAATTAAGCATTTCGTATTCTTTGTTTAAAACAAAAAGCTTTTTTCTTTATAAGTTGTTAAGAAGTAAAATGCTCTTGACAAATAAAATATCTTGCTGTGGATAGTTGTGAAAGTGAATTTTTTGCAATGGATATATTTTTTGTCGTTATTTCTATACAAAGAGGAAAAATATGAACATGATGATGGCTCGCGTTATTGAGCCGTTTTAATATTAAGAAGTTTAGTTTTCCCTTTTTTGTATAAAAAATGAAGATAGTGAGGGTAACTTTGGCGAAATTGTTTTCTATATATGGTAGTCCCCAAGGAACTTTTCTGAAGCTAAACATAAGAACGAACTAAATCAAAATTTTAAATCTATTACAAAAGACCTATGCATATGTATTCTATTATATAGTATTCAATGCGCGTGGCACTCCCTGTTTGGCTAGGGAGGCTAAAGAAGCTTTGGCGATCGAGTAAAGACAGTCTAACCTTATCATCTATATATAATAAATAGCATTGTGAAATCAAACCAAATACTTTGCATCAGGTCTGGGAGGCTTCAGTCGATATCTCGATATCAGAATCGAATAGATAAGCTGATAAACCGGTCAATCGTAAACCAAACTTATTAACGAAGCCACAATGAAGAAGGCTCTGTTAAAACAAACACTCATCCAAATAACGATATTATCCATGAAAAATAGGGCCATATTCGGAACATGGAATATTTGCGCACTCTCAGAAACTTCACGTTTAGACCAAGAGGGAATAATTTATTCTGAAATTGAAGTTAAATTATTAACTATTTTGCAACAAATATTGAATTGCATGTGAAAACGTACGTTATAGAATAATTCAAATACATTTTTCAATTCAATTCAATATAATTGGACAGAAATCAAGTGCATAGAATAGGGCTGTAAGTGTAATGCCCCATTGCGTTCATCTAGGCAGTTTAGACCATTACTTCTAAAATCTTCTAGAACAAATTTTGAGTTAAACCAACCATTCCGCCGAATATGTCAGGATTTTAATTCTCATTCCAGCACATTTGATCCATCTGACTCAATATTTAGCATCAAAAAAACTATTTTGTCTTCTCTTAATAAGTAATATTCAGAAATTTTTAACTTTTTGTTTTTATAAATTTTTAAATCTCAGCTGTTGAAATGTTTCTTTCTGTAGCTGAGCAGTTTGAGAACTGGACGCTTAAAAATCTCTTGCCTTTCTAGACTCGGCAAATTCCGCTCGTATGCGGACTGCGCCCCACGCGTCGGTTGGGCGGGAGTAGGGTAATCGTTTGGGTTTATTACTATATTATTATTATAAATATGTAAATTTTATTGGATTAAAAGGTTTTAGTACGGCAACAATGAAATTGCTGTTTGATATGTCTCTGCCGTCTTCAAAATGTTCAGGACGCTGTCTTCAAAGCGACAGTTGATAACATTATATGGTTGCCAGATTTTGAAATATAAAAGTAGGCCGATCGCACGTATTTCAATAAATTGCTATTTAGAATGAATAGTAAACGCGACTCACTTCTTCTGTTTGTGGACGAGTGTGTTTCACGCCACACCCAATTATTATGTCCTCTTTTATGTTTTCTTCTGTAAGTCTGATGAGAGATTGAAGTGCAACGTCCTATTCGTGGGTCATGTAAGACCTGAAATCGGTTTTGGTGCGGCATGTTTTGCAGCCATTGCAAATTTTATTTTGTGTGTGTTTCATTGTCCGCCATTATCGGTATTTCTTAGAGGTGTTAGTGAAATTTTCATTGAACACTTTGTACATTTTGTATATGGCATATCCGTCAACATGTGTGATTGTATCGTTGGTGAACATTTTCAGTGACCATTTTGGTATCATCAGTCAAGGATACCTTGTTAAAAATTCTACCGCCGCTTGCGTTAGTGCTACTAACTTTTGTTAACCTATTTATGTCATTCGTAATGGTAAAAATGGCTAAAGGACAATTATTGTCAAAAAGGACTATACAAATATATGTATATTTTTTAATATATTAAACTGTATATACATAATGATTGATTAAAAAAACGCGATATCTGAACGAACATAGAAATGAAGTGGTAAGCAAAATTTCAGATTAAAGTTTTTCTACCAAAAAACATTATTGCCCATGATTAAAAGGACATTTTAGCGCAGTGTTGCACCGCAAGTGCTTCGTGTTTGTTTGAACATCTAGATATTGTATTCTATTGGTTATTCTCCAACGCTTTGCCAATCGTATACAGCTAATATTGAATCCCGTTGCTTATTATCTTATTTATCTTATTACTACTATTACAGTTGAACTTCCCTAACTCGAATCACCATAATCCATAAAAGAACTTCGAGTTAGGGAGACTTCGAGTCTTGAAAGGCAATTTGTATGAAATTCAGACCTTTCCAATATACAAACAGAATTTAATAAAAATTGGTCCAGTTTCGGAATAGGAAGGTTCGGCTTTAGTATACTATCCCAGGCTTTTGGTAATAAAATGGGTATCGTTGGAGAGGATGTTCTTATAGTTCTTATAGTTTTCGAGATATTCGCACTTAAATTTGAAAAGAGTGCAATTTTCATCTTGAATTTTCACAATATATACTGAATATTTTATTAATATTATGCACTTATTTTACTCTTACACTTCACCACATTGTTTATGCATATTTATTTTATAAAAATTAGCACGAAAATAGCTGTAAATAACATTTTACACAAATCTTCGTTTCAATAATAACAAAAGGTGTTGCAGGTTGACAAGTAATCAGTGCTGCCACATGAGATATCTTGCAAAAATTAAAAGAATAAAAATAAACAGAAAATAAAAGGATTATACCTCAAATACATAAACCATAATGGTGTTATGACTAATGCAAAATCTTTCGGTATTACCTTTCCTTTGATAACGCCCGGGGATGGCTCGACCAGGGTTATTATTTTGAAGCGCGGCCGCCAATGCAGAAAAAAGTTATAACCCAAAAATAAATAATGTCAAAGAGGGTATATCAGTCTCCTCAACACTTCATTTTCTACATCGGATTTTATTACAACTACTATTGAATCAAAGTACCGTTCTTTTTCTGTCCGTTTTACTCTTTTTTCATACTTTTCAATTTAAATTGTGCTTTTGCAAATGATCATACGTAAGTTTTTCTAAGCGAATATTCGTGAATATTTCCAAGTGATTTCCGAATTGTACAAAGGTTAGATTGAAAATGAGTAAAATTGCGTTAACTCACTAACGAAAAACGTCAGAAACACCAAATTTTACATAAGAAATGGCAGAAGGAAGCTGCACTGAGATTTTTTTACAAAATGGAAAATGGGCGTGGCGTCGCCCACTTATGGGTCTAAAACCATATCTCAAGAACTATTCGACCGATTTCAATGAAATTCGGTATATAATACTTTCTTGATACCCTGATGACACGGGTGGAATATGAGCGAAATCGGTACACAACTACGTCTACTTCCCATATAACCCAATTTTGAAATCTTTTGATTCGTTCACTTTATAATACATTAGCACAACCGGCCACACGTTTTTGTGGCTAAGGTATACATTAAATTAATTTGGTCCAATCTTGGCTTCGGCGAAGATATTGATTACTCGAGGTTGATTTATGTTACGCAGCATGATGATAGTATAGGCAATTTTAAATAGTTTGGGATAATTGACTACGTCATCCTGGTTTGTAGCTGTGTCAACTCTCTTGGACCGAAATTCTAAATTGTCGCATTAAGATCATCGATATCTTTTTTTTATCTCAGTCCTCATATACTATATACGATGATTTTCTATAGGACTTTATGCCGGATATATAGGTCAAATTGTGTGTTATCTTAATAAAATTACATCAATAAATTGCGAGAGTATAAAATGTTCGGTAGGACCCGAACTTAGCCTTTCCTTATCTATACTATCTATACTAATATTATAAAGAGGAAAGGTTTGTTTTTTTGTTTGTTTGTCTCGAATTGGCTCCGAAACTACTTCACCGATTTGAAAAATTCTTTCACCGTTGGAAAGCTATACTATCCCTGAGTGACATAGGCTATATTTAGTTTAAAAAAAATAGGGTTCCTTACCAAAACTCTGATAATCTAAAAAAAATCCAAAAAAACTTTCTTTAATCGCGAATGCTGCGAAAACGATTGAAGATATAACAAAGTGATGTACTACAATTTTGTAGAACTTATCATTATCTACAAACGTCGCGACATCATATCTCTAACTATTATAGTTTTTTCACAATATACTATTTTATATAAAAAAAATTAATTAAAATACCACTACTTAAAAAGGCACTTTATTTGTACCTTAGTATTAATCCTTATCGAAATAAATGATTTATTAAATATAAATATTGAAGATCGCTTCAAAACCATTATATAACTTTTTGAATTATTAGATTCTGACATTCCATTCAAAAGATATCACGAGTTAAACATTTTTAAAAGTCGCTCGGTGGCTAACTATGCGTTGTAGAGTTGTAGGCTTCACTCGGGCACGGAGGTACGGGAAGGGGGTTAATATCACTCGCGCGGTCGGCTCCTAGGGATGCAAACATCGTGAAATGAAATATCGATGGTTCGACGTACCGATGTTTCTTCAAAACCCATCGAAATCAAAAACATCGACCATTAAAACATGGATACATTGAAACCTCGATGTATTTTTGAACTTTTTTAACATATTTTAAATTTAGTGTGAAAAGCTAAGGGATACAGAAGCAGAAGCATAAATAAATGAAATGTAGTACGTCTTAAGTTGATACATTTTATTTCACTTAGCATTATAAGTCTGTTAAAGTTTTTTCTCAATAAATAACAGAATTTCAAAACAACGACATGGAAAGTTTTTTCACTGTCATTTCTTTTCGATTTTACTTCTGCGTGATAGTTGCCCTGGGTTTAGAAAACGGTCGTTTACTCGGCACTAGGTGGCCACAATGTGTAAATATTAATAAGCCTATTTATACAACTCCGGAAACACAGTATTCATGTCAACGCAAACTCTATTGACTTCTGATTGCTAGGGGGGATTGCCGAGATACACTTTCTCTTCAACATTCCGTCTCTGTAATTGTAGATAAATTTGACAGCTTACATTTCACTTTTTGGTGGACCAAATGTTTATTCTGGTTCCAAATATCAAACGAGTATTCTGTTTCACACTCATCCGAAGATTCCGCTGTATCAGCGCGATTCTTTGAATTCTTTATGAAACAGGATTTATTTTAGCCATAGCATCTTTAAAATGCAGTAATTTGAATCTCTGATCTAACGCAGTAGCATACGCCAGAATTAAATTGTATAAATAAATCATAATCTCCGTATTTTACAAAAATTTAATTCCAATGTAATAAAGCGTATCCAAATAGAGGGTTTCGAGTTAATACCCGAAAAAGTGTGAAGATGGCCTGCAAGACGAGTAGAGTTACTTATCTTATGGAATATTGGTTACCGGTAAAGAAAGCTTGTATTATTATTTTGGTCTCTTTTGTTCTAGCAGCAGGAAAAAAGTTACCATTTCTCCTCTTTTACGGCATGTCGGTGTGATTATCTTGCTCGCTCTCTCTCATTGATTTTGGTGCCAATGCTGCATATGTCTTTCTGTTCTAATTTTTCTTTGTTTTGGAAAGGCATATGTCACACTGTGGTTAGCAGAGCCTCCTGTAGTAGTTTTTTTTTAATCAGCCATCTATCTGTGGAGACTGTTCGATTTATCATTTTCAGGGTAACCCTTTAATCTTTGGGTCATCGTTACTTAAATTTGGTTCATTGGTCTCCATTGATCTTCATTCTATAGGTCACCTACTTTTCCATTTAAAAATGAAAAATTTAAATTGTTTTATTTGTATTTATTTATTATAATTGTATCATGTATTTACATTTATAAATTAGAATTGTATACATATAAATTATGAATTAGCAAATGAATAAATTAATACTAAACGCGAACGATTTCCTTATAACTATCATGTAAGGATCCAACGAACCTAATGAACCAATATTGTTTGATGTCAATTCCAGACAATCCTATCCCCTATGTACATCATACTGCTAATCTAAATGACCGATGGGATTTGTTGTTGTCTTGTTTATCATGCCTGAAAAATATTAGAAATAGAAGTTGTTATTAACGATTAGAAAATATGAATATATTTGTATTCGTAGTACAAACCTAAGAAAAGTTGTAGCTATTGTAATCCTCCATTTGTGCAAAGTATTTGTGTTTATGGTCTGAGTAGGCAATTGAAAAGTAAAGTCCTCTCTCGATGAGCAAAAACTAAACTTTACAAGTCTCTCATCATTCCCGTCCTACTTTATGGTGCAGAAGCGTGGACGATGTCAACATCCGATGAGACGGCACTAGGAGTTTTCGAGAGAAATGTTTTGCGGAAGATTTATGGTCCCTTCAACATTGGCAACGGCGAATACCGCAAAATATGAAATGATGAGCTGTATACGTTGTTCGACAACATAGGCATAGTCCAGCAAATAAAAAATCAGCGGCTACGCTGGCTGGGTCATGTTCTTCGAATGGACGAAAGAGCCCCAGCTCTGAAAGTTTTCGATGCAGTACCCGCTGGTGGAAGCCGAGGAAGAGGATGGAAAGACCAGGTGGAGAAGGACCTGTCTTCACTGGGTATTACCAATTGGCGCCAAACTGCCAAAAGAAGAGATGCGTGGCGCGCTGTTGTGGACTCGGCTATAACCGCGTAAGCAGAAGAAGATTTGTGTTTTCACTATCTGAAATGTATAATGAAAATATAAGTAATGCTAAAAAACAAACGTATGTAGATATATATATATATATATATATACATAGCTTAATGCTTGTAATAACTAAACAAAAAATAAACAACTTTTTAACATCAAAATAAAAATTTTGGAAACAATGCAACAGATGCATTCTTGTACATACATTCATATGTACATATGTATGTACATCTTAATACGCACTAACTCAACATGCACATATACGCATTTATATTTACCATGTTATTTTCCATGGTTTTCTGCGTTGTTGTTATACTATATTGCACCAATGCTAAATCCAAAAACCTGAAATTTTTCAAAATTACTAATTTTTATTATGTATGTATTAAAAATATATGAAACATACCTCCACCAATTCCACCGTCACCTCCTTGCTCTCCCTTTGCTGTGCACACACGTATAACTGGAATGAAATTATTTTAATTATAAAAACTAATAACAAAAACAACACAAATAAATGCATTTATAAATTCGAAAAATATCCATTAACACTTAACAAAATAAAAGAAATATTTAAAACGCACTTACATCCATTCACTAAAAATTTTATTTTGAAATGAACAGCGGCCATGGCGGCGATTTTTGAACGGTTCATTGTATCTCTCTCTTACACATACAAAAATTGGGATTATTTAATTTTGCTACTCTAACTACCGAGATTGCCACTTATCTACAAAATGTTAGCAATGTGTATCCCTGCAAGACGAGTAGAGTTACTTATCTTATGGAATATTGGTTACCGGTAAAGAAAGCTTGTATTATTATTTTGGTCTCTTTTGTTCTAGCAGCAGGAAAAAAGTTACCATTTCTCCTCTTTTTCGCCATATCGGTGTGATTATCTTGCTCGCTCACTCTCATTGATTTTGGTGCCAATGCTGCATATGTCTTTCTGCTCTAATTTTTCTTTGTTATGGAAAGGCATATGTCACTCTGTGGTTAGCAGAGCCCCCTGTAGTAGTTTTTTTTTAATCAGCCATAATTATTATAATTGTATCATGTATTTACATTTATAAAGTAGTATTGTGTAATATTTTAAATTTTTAATAATCATTATAGATTAATTTTTAAATATTAGCATTTCAGTACAAAGTGAACTTTTTACAAATGTTTTTGCAGCTATTTATACATTGATTTTTTATACATTTATATTTATACATTGAAAAAATTTATATATTTTAAAAATAAAGTTAGTATTATTTATTAAATTTTTATTTTTTGTAGTTGTAGTTGCACAATTCAAATAAAATTCCATTACTATTACGAATGTTATAAGTATTCGAACATTCATTTGTATAATTTAATAATATTTTACATATAAATTATGAATTAGCAAATGAATAAATTAGAACTAAACGCGAACGATTTCCTTATAACTATCCTGTAAGGATCCAACCAAACTAATGAACCAATATGGTTTGATGTCAATTCCACACACTCCTATCCCATATGTACATCATAAAAAGGTTCAGCTCGTCGGAAAGAGGTTGTGCAACTGCTAATCTAAATGTCCGATGGGATTTGTTGTTGTCTTGTTTATCATGCCTGAAAAATATTAGAAATAGAAATTGTTATTAACGATTAGAAAATATGAATATATTTGTATTCGTAGTACCAACCTAAGAAAAGTTGTAGCTATTGTAATCCTCCATTTGTACAAAGTATTTGTGTTTATGGTCTGAGTAGTCAATTGAAAAGTAAAGTCCTCGCTCAATGAGCAAAAATCAAACTCTACAAGTCGCTCATCATTCCCGTCCTGCTTTATGGTGCAGAAGCTTGGACGATGTCAACATCAGATGAGACGACACTAGGAGTTTTCGAGAGGAAGATTTATGGTCCTCAGAACATTGGCAACGGCGAATACCGCAGACGATGAGCTGTACGAGCTATACGATATTGACATAGTTCAGCGAATAAAAAGACAGCGGCTACGCGGGATTGGTCATGTTGTTCGAATGGACGAAAGTGCCTCAGCTCCACTCTGATGGAAGGACCAGGTGGAGAAGGACCTGTCTTCACTTGGTATTACCAAATGACGCCTAACGCCTTTGTGTTTTCAAGATCTGAAATGGATAATGAAAATATAAGTAATGCTAAAAAACAAACGTATATATATATATATAGAATATATATATATATATATATATATATATAGACCAATGCAGCAAATATATATATATATCTACAGAGCTTAATGCTTGTAATAACTAAGCAAAAAATAAACAACTTTTTAACATCAAAATAAAAATTATTCTAAATAAATATTTTGGACACATTGCAACAGATGCATTCTTGTACATACATACATATGTACATATGTATGTACATCTTAATACGCACTAATTCAACATGCACATATATATATATTTGGCGTAGGAACCGCTTTAAGCGATTATAGCCGAATCCACCAGAGCGCGCCACTCATTCCTCCTTTTTGCTTTTTGGCGCCAACTGGAAACACCAAGTGAAGCCAGGTCACTTTGCACTTGGTCTTTCCACCGGAGTGGAGGTCGTCCTCTTCCGCGGCTTCCTCCAGTACTGCATCGAATACTTTCAGAGCTGGAGTGTTTTCTTCCATCCGTACAACATGACCTAGCCAGCGTAGCCGCTGTCTTTTTATTCGCTGAACTATGTCAATGTCGTCGTATAAATCGTACAGCTCATCGTTCCATCGTCTGCGGTTTTCGCCGTTGCCAATGTTTAGAGGACCATAAATCTTGCGCAAAACCTTTCTCTCGAAAACCCCAAGAGTCGTCTCATCGGATGTTGTCATCGTCCACGCTTCAGCGCCATACATCAGGACGGGAATAATGAGCGACTTATAGAGTTTGATTTTGGTTCTTCGAGAGAGGACTTTACTTTTCAATTGCCTACTCAGTCCAAAGTAGCACCTGTTGGCAAGAGTGATTCTGCGTTGGATTTCAAGGCTGACATTGTTGGTGTTGTTAATGCTGGTTCCCAGATAAACGAAATTATCTACAACTTCACAGTTATGACTGTCAACAGTGACGTGGGAGCTAAGACGCGAGTGCGCTGACTGTTTGTTTGATGACAGGAGATATTTCGTCTTGTCCTCATTCACCACCAGACCCATACGCTTCGCTTCTTTATCTAGTCTGGAAAACGCAGAACAAACGGCGCAGTTGTTGCTTCCGATGATATCAATATCATCGGCATACGCCAGGAGCTGTACACTCTTGTAGAAGATTGTACCCTCTCTATTTAGTTCTGCAGCTCGTATTATTTTTTCCAGCAATAGATTGAAGAAGTCGCACGATAGTGAGTCACCCTGTCTGAAGCCTCGTTTGGTATCGAACGGCTCGGAGAGGTCCTTCCCGATCCTGACGGAGCTTTTGGTGTTGCTCAACGTCAGCTTACATAGCCGTATTAGTTTTGCAGGGATACCAAATTCAGACATCGCGGCATAAAGGCAGCTCCTTTTCGTGCTATCGAAGGCAGCTTTAAAATCGATAAAAAGCTGGTGAGTATCGATTCTTCTCTCTCGGGTCTTTTCCAAGATTTGACGCATGGTGAATATCTGGTCCATTGTGGATTTTCCAGGTCTAAAGCCACACTGATAAGGTCCAATCAGTTCGTTGACGGTGGGCTTTAGTCTTTCACACAATACGCTCGACAAAACCTTATATGCGATATTGAGGAGACTTATACCACGGTAGTTGGCGCAGATTGTGGGGTCTCCCTTCTTATGGATTGGGCAGAGCACACTAAGATTACATCGTCAGGCATGCTTTCTTCCGACCATATTCTACTAAGAAGCTGATGCATGCACCTTATCAGTTCTTCGCCGCCGTATTTGAATAGCTCGGCCGGTAATCCATCGGCCCCCGCCGCTTTGTTGTTCTTCAAGCGGGTAATTGCTATTCGAATTTCTTCATGGTCGGGTAATGGAACATCTATTCCATCGTCATCGATTGGGGAATCGGGTTCGCCATCTCCTGGTGTTGTACTTTCACTGCCATTGAGCAGGTCGGAGAAGTGTTCCCTCAATAATCCCAGTGTGCTCTGGACATCCGTTACCAGATTACCTTCTCGGTCCCTACATGATAATGCTCCGGTCTTGAAACCTTCTGTTAATCGCCTCATCTTTTCATAAAATTTTCGAGCATTACCTCTGTCTCCAGCTTCTCAAGCTCTTCGTACTCACGCATTTCTGCCTCTTTCTTTTTTTGTCTGCAGATGCGTCTCGCTTCCCTCTTTAACTCTCGGTATCTATCCCATCCCGCACGTGTTGTGGTCGTTTGCAACGTTGCGAGGTAGGCAGTCTGTTTTCTCTCCACTGCGGAACGACAATTCTCATCGTACCAACTGGTTTTTTGGCGTTGCCGGAGACCAATTGTTTCGGCTGCAACGGTATGCAATGAGTTTGAGATGCCGTTCCACAGCTCCCTTATATCGAGATGCTGATGAGTGCTCTCAGAGAGCAGGAGTGCAAGTCGAGTAGAAAATCGTTCGGCTGTCGGTTGTGATTGCAGCTTTTCGACGTCGAACCTTCCTTGTGTTTGTTGACGGGCGTTCTTTGCTGCACAGAGGCGAGTGCGTATCTTTGCTGCTACTAGATAATGGTCCGAGTCAATGTTTGGTCCTCGAAGCGTACGCACGTCTAAAACACTGGAGACATGTCTTTCGTCTATCACAACGTGATCGATTTGATTGCGCGTGTTTCGATCAGGGGACAGCCACGTTGCTTGATGAATTTTTTTATGCTGGAATCTGGTACTACAGACAACCATATTTCGGGCCCCAGCGAAGTCGATCAGCCTCAGGCCGTTTGGCGATGTTTCGTCATGGAGGCTGAATTTTCGACTGTTGTGCCAAAGACACCTTCTTTACCCACCCTGGCGTTAAAATCGCCAAGCACGATTTTGACATCGTGGCGGGGGCAGCGTTCCTAGGTGCGTTCTAGGCGCTCATAGAAAGCATCTTTGGTCACATCGTCCTTCTCTTACGTTGGGGCGTGGGCGCAAATCAGCGATATGTTGAAGAACCTCGCTTTGATGCGGATTGTGGCAAGACGTTCATCCACCGGGGTGAATGCCAGGACTCGGCGACGTAGTCTCTCTCCCACCACAAATCCAACACCGAATTTGCGCTCCATTATATGGCCGCTGTAGTAGATGTCACAAGGACCCACCTTCTTCCGTCCTTGTCCCGTCCATCGCACTTCTTGGACGGCGGTGATGTCAGCCTTTAGTTGTATGAGGACATCAACCAGCTGGGCAGAGGCACCTTCCCAATTAAGAGTCCGGACATTCCAGGTGCATGCCCTCAAATCATGATCCTTAGTACGTTTGCAGGGGTCGTCATCAAAAGGGGGGTTTCTCATCCGAGGCTCGGTGTTTGTTTTCATTGGGGAGATTTTTTTATGTGGTGGGTTCAGCACTGCTAGATTTCTGCTCGTAAGTCAATTTCATAACAGATGATTTTTCTCAAAAGTTGCTGCTGCATAGAAACAAACAAAATTTAGAAATTCAAAGCATGAATTTGTCATCAAACAACACTAAATTCAAAACCTCAACTAACATCAAGCCCCAAGTCACCGGTTTCGAACTTCCATTAACATTTTGTATCACATCGCACATCGCTTATCAACCAGATCCTGAAATCAACCTTTCAACATATAATATTAAAAATACTATAGTATCTGCAGATCAAATCCAACTTGGTTCTTAGGCTGGATCTGTTCGGGACGCTATAAGACCGGTAGTAACAATATATGTGAACGATCTTGCTACCATCCCAGAGGCTTGAACAACAGATTTGCGAACATTTATACAATGCAACCGTATCAAGAAGATCTTACGGCAAAATAGTTGTCAAATTACCTCTGAACAACGATTCAATGCACAAGAACGTCGACTAGCCAAATCACCACATTTGGCAGCACATTACTTTGGATTTATGAACGACTACGAGAGCCTGGGCCATATGAGCATAGTGAAGAATTCAAATCTCATAGAACCACGTTATTTTATACCACATCATTGTGTTTTTAAACCACAAAGTACAACAACAAAGCTTCGAGTTGTATTTGACGCCTCCTGTCGAACTACATCCCAAAAATCATTAAACGATATTCAGATGGTTGATCCTACAATCCAATGCGAACTTTTTATTCCTCTTCTTCGTTTTCGATTCAATAGGTTTGCACTTACTCCGGACATAATCAAGATGTATCGACAAGTATTAATGCACAGTACATTCTGGAGTTCACCGACTAAAGATATTCACACCTACCAACTAAATAATGTAACGTTTGTAATGGCTGCCGCACCATAGGTTGCTAAACGGAGTTTGTTGTACCTAGCTGAGCAGCATTCATAACAATTTCCAATTGGAGCAAAGATCGTGAAGTCATCATTTTACGTAGACAACTTACTGTGTGGTGCTGACAGTCTAACCGAACTCTCATTGATAAGGCAAGAGGTAACACAACTGTCAGAATTCGGAAAGTTTAAATTAACAAAGTGGTAGTATAATCATCGTAGATCACTAATGCACTTGGATTAAAATGGAATCAAAATCTTGATTGTTTTATTTTTTAATTTGAAGCAAAACTAGGACTCACTGGTCGTCTTACAAAACGAATCGATTCGCGCATATGGCTGTGCAATATAAATAGTTATATTCTTGTTATCAACAAATTTTAAACTGCTACTATTATTCGCTTACTCAATTCTTCTTATTGTGTGAAAAGCTAAGGGATACAGAAGCAGAAGCATAAATAAATGAAATGTAGTACGTCTTAAGTTGATATATTTTATTTCACTTAGCATTATAAGTCTGTTAAAGTTTTTTCTCAATAAATAACAGAATTTCAAAACAACGACATGGGAAGTTTTTTCACTGTCGTTTCTTTTCGATTTTACTTCTGCGTGATAGTTGCCCTGGGTTCAGAAAACAGTCGTTTACTCGGCACTGAAGTGGCCACAATGTGTAAATATTACTAAGCCTATTTATACAACTCCGGAAGCACAGTATTCATGTCAATCCAAACTCTATTGACTTCTGATTGGTAGGGGTAACAGCCGATATACACTTTCTCTTCAACCTTCCGTCCCTGTAATTTTAGATAAATTTGACAGCCAACATTTCACCTTTTGGTGGACCAAATATTTATTCTGGTTCCAAATATCAAACGAGTACTCTGTTTCACACTCATCCGAAGATTCCGTTGATTCAGCGCGATTCTTTGAATTTTTTATGAAACAAAAAAAAGGATTTCTTTTAGCCATAGCATCTTTAAAATGCAATAATTTGAATCTCTGATCTAACGCAGTAGCATACGCCAGAATTAAATTGTAAAAGTAAATCATAATCTCCGTATTTTACAAAAACTGAATTCCAATGTAATAAAGCGTATCCAAATAGAGGGTTTCGAGTTAATACCCGAAAAAGTGTGAATGTGTGAAGTCAAATTTTTATATAAAGCATCGACAAAAAACATCGTTGAAAGTGACATCGATGCTTTTTGACGAAAACATCGATGTTTCATATCGGCTTCCCACTGAATGGTCGTGTGCGGAATTAAAATAAAATTGTCGCTTGATAATAATCTATAATATAAAAATGAATCGCAAAATGTGTTGCTAAGCGCATAACTCGAGAACCGCTGAACCGATTTTCTTTGTTTAGAATGTTTTTAGAGGTACCGGGATGGTTCTTACGGAGAGAAAAATTAGAAAAATTGCTTGAAAAAGTCTTAAATCCACAATTTTCTAATCACCTATACAAACAATTTGTATCGTGAAGGCTGGCTTTACTTGCTTTGCTGTGAGAACTGTCAAAACTGAATAGAACTATACTAGAGCATATGCAAAGAGACCAAATGGAGCTTTGCTTCAAGCGCTTGAAGTTCCGAATAGATCTATGCTCTATTTGCCAGCGCTTCTGGCGCTTTTGACATTTGATATTGTAACTAGGGTTACCAGTTTGGGTGAAATGTACCAATTTCAGTAATTTTTTTGATGCTACATTGGCACACAAATATTTATCACATATGCGTTTGCCAGTACAAATAGTTAAAATGTAGAATATTTAAAATATTTGATAAATGTATGTACATCTGTATAAATTTACAAAGAGTTTATAATAACATAACATTTAACATGAAAATATTAGCAAGTTTAAGTGTGTGGCAATAGTGAGTGTGACATTATTTTGAAAGCGTTCAAAGCGCCCATTTGGTCATACAAGCATTCAAAGTACGCAAAGTCAACGGAAGCAAGTAAAGCCAGCCAGCATTGGGTCTGGACCTTTAGTCTCGAAAAAAGTCAAGAAGGGCCAAACCGATCTGGCTAATTTTAGTTTTGAAATATTTATGGAAGGACAGGGAAGGATTAGAAAGTAAGTATATGTATATCGAAAAATTGTGAGGAAGATAACAAGAAGATGATTTTATTTGAATTGACAACAAAATTATATAAAAAAAAACAAAAAAACTAAAAATAATATTTTGAAAGTTGTCATTGTTGCTTTGTTAAAATATTTTTTATCATTGTTCAATTGTATAAGGCTGTGTCGATAGCCCAAAACAATTTGTAACAAGTAGGGAAAGGCAAATCAGCATATATAGTACATGAGGGTTCAGGTAATTCCTGAACCGTTTTCACTAATTTTCAACGCCCAGTTATAATGGGAATAGGGGCAACTTGGCACCTGTTAATTAGTAGGCAGATTACTCCTAAATTGCAAATCAACGAAACACAAGTCTGCAAAATCGCCAAAAAAAATAGCTATAAAGAAGATTTTTCAGATATTCAAGTCGCTGGAGGTACTGCACAGGACTTTAAAAGATTTACGCGAAATATTATTGGTGAAGCCATGATTCTGTTGGCAGGTGATTTTCGCCAGACTATTCCTGGAACAAGTGTTGCTGACAAACTAATCACATGCCTAAAATCATTTAATTTGTGGCGACACATAAAGAATCGCCAATTAACAAATAATATACGAGTATTTTTCCAACAATATCATACTGCGATTATAGAAAAAGATTAGAAAGTGAGTAAATATGGAAAAATTTCGAGGAAGATAATTTTATATTGAAGAGAATTTTATTCGAGTTGACAAAAAAATTATAAAAAGAGAAAACAAAAAAATAATATTTTGAATGTTGTCATTGTTGCTTTTTTAAAGTATTTTTATTTAATATTTTAATATAGTTTTCGATGCAGTACCCGCTGGTGGAAGCCGAGGAAGAGGTAGACTCCGATGGAAGGACCAGGTGGAGAAGGACCTGTCTTCACTTGGTATTACCAATTGAAGAAGAAGAACACACCATTTGATATATTCGGCATAAAGTCCAATAGAAAATCATCATATATAGTATATGAGGGCTGATGTAATTCCAGAACCAATTCGGCCTTGAAATTACTCCTAAATTGCAAATGAACGAAACACCTGTCGGCAAAATTTCCAGAAATAGCGCTATAACGAAAATTTTTTAAATATTCAAGAACTAAAAACTAACACATGAGTGTTTTTGCAACAATATCAAATTGCGAATGTAGAAGCAGTTGGCAGTTGACACCTCGATGGATTAATAGCATTTCCAACAGATTTCTGTCACTTCATTGACTCGAAAGAGAAGTTTTCCTGACATGAAACCTCAATATGATAACCATAAATGACTGATTGAATGACCTATATTGTTGGTAAAAAAAATATGTCGATGATCTTAATGCGACAATTTAGAATTTCGGTCCAAGAGAGTTGACACAGCTACAAACCATGACGTAGTCAATTATCCCAAACTATTTAAAATTGCCTGTACTATCACCACTCACTTTGCAAT
Organism: Zeugodacus cucurbitae; assembly: GCF_028554725.1. Classification (NCBI taxonomy): domain Eukaryota; kingdom Metazoa; phylum Arthropoda; class Insecta; order Diptera; family Tephritidae; genus Zeugodacus; species Zeugodacus cucurbitae. Next base: position 38,899,870 of record NC_071668.1, read on the forward strand.
TAAAAGAAGTGTGAGTTGTCATCATGCTGCGAAACATAAATCAACCTCGAGTAATCAATATCGTCGCCGAAGCCAAGATTAGACCAATTTAATTTAATGTATACCTTAGCCACAAAAACGTGTGTGTGCTAGTCAAATAATAATAAGAATTATTACTCGTACCAATTGAAGAGCTCTAAAGGCCTAGTGGTAGTCATAAAAGGTATAGAGTCTTCGGTAGACTCTAACGAAGTTAAAGAAGTTCTGGAAGAAGGTGGTTTTAGAATTAAATCAGCAGTAAATATTTTTAACAGAAATAAAGTCCCACAACCCATGTTCAAAATAGAACTGATGCCAAATAATGAACAACTAAAGAAAAGGGGGGATGGGGTCATATGTAGAAGTTCACGCAAGTGAGGAAAGTTTCCGATTGCCATTCACTTGGGAATGGCCAGGAACGATTCTTTTGCATATGACTCAAGCAGCTCACGACTTCCGGTTTTAGACCAAGTATCCCCTGGGTAGCTAACAGACATCCGTTTGGAGGCGAGCTAAAGTGAGAAGGCGAAGCCCGCTTCTGCGGTTGTGCGTAGGCCTTGGGACCCACCACATAAAAAAAATCTCCCCAATGAAAACAAACACAGAGAATCGATACTCACCATCTTTTTATCGATTTTAAAGCTGCCTTCGATAGCACGAAAAGGAGCTGCCTTTATGCCGCGATGTCCGAATTTGGCATCCCTGCAAAACTAATACGGCTATGTAAGCTGACGTTGAGCAACACCAAAAGCTCCGTCAGGATCGGGAAGGACCTCTCCGAGCCGTTCGATACCAAACGAGGCTTCAGACAGGGTGACTCACTATCGTGCGACTTCTTCAATCTATTGCTGGAAAAAATAATACGAGCTGCAGAACTAAATAGAGAGGGTACAATCTTCTACAAGAGTGTACAGCTCCTGGCGTATGCCGATGATATTGATATCATCGGAAGCAACAACCGCGCCGTTTGTTCTGCGTTTTCTAGACTGGATAAAGAAGCGAAGCGTATGGGTCTGGTGGTGAATGAGGACAAGACGAAATATCTCCTGTCATCAAACAAACAGTCAGCGCACTCGCGTCTTGGCTCCCACGTCACTGTTGACAGTCATAACTTTGAAGTTGTAGATAATTTCGTTTATTTGGGAAACAGCATTAACAACACCAACAATGTCAGCCTTGAAATCCAACGCAGAATCACTCTTGCCAACAGGTGCTACTTTGGACTGAGTAGGCAATTGAAAAGTAAAGTCCTCTCTCGACGAACCAAAATCAAACTCTATAAGTCGCTCATTATTCCCGTCCTGATGTATGGCGCTGAAGCGTGGACGATGACAACATCCGATGAGACGACTCTTGGAGAGAAAGGTTTTGCGCAAGATTTATGGTCCCCTAAACATTGGCAACGGCGAATACCGCAGACGATGGAACGATGAGCTGTACGATTTATACGACGACATTGATATAGTTCAGCGAATAAAAAGACAGCGGCTACGCTGGCTAGGTCATGTTGTACGGATGGAAGAAAACACTCCAGATCTGAAAGTGTTCGATGCAGTACCCGCTGGAGGAAGCCGCGGAAGAGGACGACCTCCACTCCGGTGGAAAGACCAAGTGCAAAGTGACCTGGCTTCACTTGGTGTTTCCAGTTGGCGCCAAAAAGCAAAAAGGAGGAATGAGTGGCGCGCTCTGGTGGTTTCGGCTAAAATCGCTTAAAGCGGTTCCTACGCCAAATATATATATATATAAAGAAAAATTAAACACATCCAATTTACAAGTTAAAATATTTGCTCCATCGCAGAATTACCGTCGACAAACCACATAAAAGAAGGACTATTTCTTCTACAATGCACCAACTGCCAAGAGTATGGGCACACGAAAGCATATTGCACTCTACGCAGTGTCTGTGTGGTGTGTGGTGATCTGCATCCTACATCAAAATGTATTCGTAAAAAAGAGGATTTAAATAAAAATGTAGTAATTGTGGTGGAAATCACACTGCAAACTATAGGGGTTGTCCGGTATACAAAGACTTAAAAATGCTAAATATTCCTTCAAACGAAATTATTGAAAACCCTGTCCATATTTCAAATCAATGTATTCTTAAAAATAATGCTACACAAGGGAGCTAGGCAAATGTGGTGAAAGGCAACACAACACAAATGCAATTGCCCCAAAACCAACCAAATGTAAGCATTGAAACAATGATTTAAAACTTATTCAATGTATGACATATTTTATGTGTGCTATGCAAAATATGATTAAAGAGGTAATCAAAGCACAAAATCAAATGTTGCAAACTTTTTAAAGTAAAAAATGAGCGTACTTAACATTTGTATATGGAATGCTAACGGTGTTAACCAACATAAATTGGAGCTTATTCGATTTCTGAATTAAAATAATATAAATGTAATGCTATTGTCAGAAACCCATCTTACGAATAAAAACAATTTCTTTATACCGGGGTATAGACTCTATGTTATAAATCACCCAGATGGAAAGACACATGGTGGAACAGTAGTGTTAGTTAGAAAACGACTACGCCACCACGCATTACAATCTCATGCTACAGCGCAGTTACAAGCTACATCAATATATATAAAAAATCGTTGCCGATACTTAAACCTGACAGCTATATACTGTCCACCTCGTTTTAAAATTACAGAGAGTGAATTTAAAGACTTTTTTGGAACGCTAATAATATCTCCGTGTAAGCCAACATATTGGCCTAGTGATCGTAAAAAAATACCAGATTTAATTGATTTTGCTGTGATCAAAAATATAGATAAATCGCAAATAACAGTAGATACAGGTACTGACCTATCTTCTGATCACCCTCCTATACTAATAAAGTTATGTTAACAACCCATATTTGTTGAAAAGAAAGTGGGCCTAACATCTCACAAAACGAACTGGCTAAAATACAAAAAATACGTGAGGCTAACATTAATATTGAATACAAAATAAATACAGAAGGAGATATTGACGAAAGTATAAGGTAACTCAATGATATAATTATTAACGCAGCGGTCTTGGCAACACCAAAGAAAAATTATAAGCCTCTTAGTCTCAGAAAAATCAGCAATAGAGAAATAGAACAGCTTGTAAATAAAAAAAGACGTGCTAGACGAGAATGGCAGATAAATCGCTCCCCTTCCACTCAGCTTCAGTTGAAATCTGCTGTACACAAATTAAAAAAAGCGCTTAAACGCGAGGAAGAATTCAACAATGAAATATATATAAAGAAGCTGTGTCCAAACTCAAGCAAGCAAAATTCACTAAGGAAAGCCCAAAAGTCCATGAAGCCACCAGTCGACTCCAACATGCCTATACGAGACTTGGGTGGAAATTGGGCTCGAAGTGATGAGGAAAAGGCTACTTGTTTTGCAAATCACCTAGAGAAGGTATTTCAACCAAATTGCCCAAAGCATAACTTTAAGTTGTCAATCTTACCTAACACAGCCAATGAGTCGCCCGAGTCCTTTAAGACTTCACCTTCTGCATCATAAATGAACTTAATCCAAAAAAGTCGTCAGGACATTATAATATCACTCCAAAATTGCTAATTGAGTTACCAAATATTGCTGTAGAGGTGCTCTCTTTGCTCTTCAATGCAACTCTAAGTTTTGGATACTATTCAATTTCGTAGAAAAAGTCGCAGATTATCCTGCCTTTCTAAAATATTTGAAAAGGTGCTACTATCAAAAATGTCTCCTTTCCTCCACGAAAATAATGTAACACCAACGCACCAATTCGGGTTTCGTGTAAAACATAGTACAATAGAACAAGTAAATAGAATAACTAACGAAATAAGAAAAGCATTCGAGCAGAGAGTACTGTTCAGCTATATTTCTAGACGTGGCTCAGGCGTTTGATAAATTGTGGCATGAAGGCCTTTTATATAAGATTATAAAGATTCTACCTTTAGAATTGTATAAAATATTGGAGTCTTATCTAAAAAATAGACTATTTATGGTTAAAGTAGGAGATTTCATATCTGATGAACGACAGATAAGGGCTGGAGTACCACAGGTCAGTGTTTCAGGCCCAACTCTATACATCATATATACAGCTGATCTTCCAACTGCTAATAATGTCTTGACATCAACTTTTGCGGATGACACAGCTTTAGTGAGTCGTGACAAATTCCCCATTATAGCATCAAGAATATTAACGGAGCACTTAAGTTCTGTCGAAGAATGGTTAGCAAACTGGCGTATAAATGTAAATGAACAAAAATGCAAGCATGTTACATTTTCCCTAAGACCAAAAATGTGCCCAGCAGTAAATATGAACAATATTCTAGTGCCTCAAGCGAATGAAGTTACCTATCTTGGTATTTACCTAGATAGAAGGTTTACGTGGAGAAAACATATGTCTAGTAAAATAACGTGCATGAAGATAAGAGCTGCAAATTTAAATAGGCTTTTAAATAAAAACTCTAAACTTAGCCTAGACAACAAAGTACTTTTATACAATGCGGTCATAAAGCCGATTTGGATGTATGGCATTCAACTGTGGGGTACGACCTGTGCAACTAATATTGATATAATACAAAGGTTCCAATCGAAAATGCTTAGAACAATCACGTGCTCACCATTGTACATTCGCAATGAAAATATCCATAAAGATCTTGATATCCCTATGGTAAAGAAAGCAGTAGAGGACAGCAGATTGAAATATATATCTAAACTCCGTGATCACCCAAACCCATTGGCTAATGCTTTTGTACATTCAAACACGTCTAAAAAGAAGGGATATGCCTGCGTACTAAAGAGCAACGTTTCACTTATACAGCTCAATCACTCGTTTGAGCTGGTCTAATTTTTAAATAGATTTAAGATTTTATAACTTATTGTTAGGCTTAAAAACAAGCAGATTCAATAAATAAGGAAATATTGAAAAAAAAGCAAGAGTAATTGGTAAGCTACCTAAATTTTTTTAAAAATATCGTGATTAACTTTTTATATCTATTTTTCAGGTGGTGCTCTTTAGTTTCTAGAATGGAAGACGATGAGTAAATTTTAAACACAATTTCACCAAATTATAGTTTTTATACAAATATATTTCTTATATTTTAGCCTAAATTTGATGATATTATTGAACTGTGGTGCGTTCATGACCATCATGGAATCTGGAATCAACAAGAAAAATCGCAGGAAAATGTGACATTGGGTGAGCCCTTATCTCTAGGCAAGAAAAGTGGAGGTTTGTCACCAATTTCGAAAACGTGAGGAATGATCCAGCTCGTTTCGTTGAAAATTTCCGCATGTCGCATATAATTGATGAGCTTTGAGAGATGCTGGAGCCACATCTGCTTCCAAAGCGAAATAGCAGACCAAAGGATTTCATCCCAGCTAAAGCTAAGTTTGCAATTGTTCTAGAGTATGTTATGAAAATATATAATATACTATATTAGCACAAATAGGCTGCGTATTGAAAAATGAAATACCAGAGTGGACAGAACACACGATGTTGGAGATATGTAATTGCTTCCGAACACAATGGAACTTTCCGAACTGCGTCGGGGCTATCGTTGGCAAACACATAGCTATCAAAGCCCCACCAAAATGTAGAAGCATATTTTATAATTACAAAGTAAGTAAATGTGTCTGTATATGTATGAAAATGAGTAAAATCGGTTCAGGAATTACCTCAGCCCTCACATACTATATATGCCAATTTTCGTTATTCTATTGGGCTTTATGAAGAATATTTGGGTCAAACTGTATGTTATCTCAATAAAATTACAAAAATTAATTGCGAGAGTATAAAATGTTCGGTTGCACCCGAACTTAGCCTCTCCTTACTTGTTATTAATATGCTTTCATTAAAGGGATTCCATTCCATTGCGTTAATGGCTACATGTGATGCCAATTATAAATTCACATACTTGGATATTGGTGCTTACGGAAGTGAAGGAGACTCCAATATTATGTATAATTCGAGATTCGGTATCAGCATTCTTAATGACAGCTGCCAATTTCCGGCCGACGGCTTTATCGATGGCAAAAAATTACCATATTTCATTGTAGGAGACGACGCATTTCCACTGTGTAAACGTATACTGAAGCCTTATAACAGCAAAAACCTTCCCAAAGAGGAAAAAATTTTCAATTATCGTTTAAGTAGAGCAAGACGGTGTATTGAAAACGCGTTTGGAATTTTAAGTGCAAAATGGCTTCGCCTGAGAAAGGTATTACTTTGTTTCAGCATGCTGCTTACTACATAACTTCCTGATCAATAAATGTCGACCGGCTTATAATCCTCCTACCTTCTCTGGATTTGACGGCATCGTATGGGAATCAGGAGAATGGGAAACTATACAAAAAGAAGGCCCTTTAAATGAATTACGTGCCTACCGCGGGGGAGTCCGTCTTCCTACAGACCAATAAGTCTCTTACCATGTCTTTCCAAAATATTCGAAAAAGTTTTAGTATCAAAAATGTCTCCTTTCCTCCACGAAAATAATATAATACCAACCCACCAATTCGAGTTTCGTGCTAAACATGGCACAGTAGAGCAAGTGAATAGAATTACAAACGAAATCAGGAAGGCATTCGAACACAGAGAGTACTGTTCAGCTATTTTTCTCGATGTAACTCAGGCGTTCGATAAGGTCTGGCATGAAGGCCTTTATGGAATATCAAAAACGTTTTACCTTACGAATTGCATAAAACATTGGAGTCATATTTTAGAAATAGGAAATTTACAGTTAAAGTGCAGATTTCATATGAGAAGAACGAGCAATAAGGGCTGGTGTACCTCAGGGCAGTGTATTAGGCCCTACTTTGTACATAATATATACAGCATTCCAATAGCTAATAACGTATTGACATCCACTTTTGCGGATGACACAGCCCTAGTAAGTCGTAACAAATGCCCCATTAGAGCATCAAGAGTGTAATATGTTTTTTATTAAAAAATAAGTTTAATATTTATAAATTTCATGTTTATTTATTTCATAACTAATCATGAGGTAAAAGTGTATAAAAAGTTAATTGTTAATTTTATTTCTGTTCCTTATTCTATTTTTTGTTTTAAGTTTATTTACTTGCTGTAACAGCATACTGTTAAATTCCATACACATATCATCACCAACTGACCGTGGAAGCTTATTCAACAACCAGTCAAAACCAGCAAGGACTTGTGCATATGGTGAGTTGTTCTTTCCTGCTACCAAATCCTCTTGTTTCTTTAAGATGTTATTGAATCGACACCATGGCTCATCATTTTGGTTTCCGCTAAATGTCCGCTTACTTGTGGTGGGTGTTGGATTCTGAAAAATACACATACAAAAAATAAAACATTTTCATTTACATGCACATTATATACACTTACATAACCATATTGCGGAACATTTAACTCCTCCACATCCGCTCTATTTATGGGGGAAGATGAATGGAAATCTTCAAAAGCTGGACTTGTGAAAGTTCTGCGAAAACAATGCATAACTTCATGAAATTTTAAAATAATATTAAATATACTTACTTTCGTTTCTGTGATACATTTGGCAAAACTGCCATTTCTTCAGCAAACTCCCAATCAACAGTATTCAACAGAAAACAAAGGCTCTTCCAGCGTTTCTCCGCCAGCGCTACCCCTTTTGTGCTTGCGGGCCACTTTGGCGTGATAGCGATAGCTCTCCCGTAAGCTAATCCACCCAGCTTTGCACTCACTAACTAATAAAACATAAAAAATAAAAACAAGTTAAGAGATTCATAAAATAAAAGTTTAATTTATATACACTTGCCAGTTTTGCCAAGGGAATTGCTTATGTGGACCCAGGCCTGCTCCACAGCATTTTTATTTGAATGCAAAACGTTAGTAATGTCCAGGGCCAACTATTTTAAGCTTGTGCTTATAATTGCTTATTTTGCATATTTAGAGTTTCCAAGCTTAATTTGATGATCATGCTTAGTTTGCATATTTGTTAAACTTTAAACACATTCTACGCGATTAAACACATTCATGTTTCTCTCGCAGAGGCTTCGAATGTATTTAAGCCTTTACTTTATTTGACGAAATGTGGCAACTCAACCACTATTTTTTCCGCGCTGACAGCTGTGAACTACATTTTTATCTTTTTTGTTATGAGCGTGTGAAACCAGTTTTGACTGGTGTACTATTATTTCAAATGCCTAAAGAATAGGAAACGAAAACAGAATTCTGCTCGCGTATGGCGAGTCAGTACAAAGGCATACTGCGAACAGATAAGTCTGTTTTGTTTTGCATTTATTGTAATTGCTCTATAACTGGTGGTAAAACTTTCAATGTGAAACAACATTTTGAAACACACAAACACAAACTGTGTGTAGAGAGGCGCTCAGAAAAAAACGAAAGTCAATTGCTGCTGAAAGAAAGTGTTGAGAATAAATAGCGCAAATATACCATTGGAAAAAGCACGTCATCCACCTGTTATAGAGTTTCTTGAAAAATATACTAACAAGACAGTGCCGAGTGTTACAAATTTGCGCCTAAAGTATGTTCCTGCGTTATACGAAAAAAATATAGAAAAAATGCGGGCCGCAGTTGGCGACAAAAACATTTGGATATCCATTGACGAAACGACTGACGTTGAGCAAAGATTGATTGCGAATTTTGTTTTTGGAATTTTGGATGGCACCAAAGAAAGTGCGGAAAAGTCTTACCTTTTGATCGCTGGCGTTGTAGAAGCCGCTAATGCCAATACGATGGCAGCATTCCTGAATGATTCGCTGCATATTTTGCTGCATATCACCTCAATTTGAACAAATTAAGTAAATATTTACCAATAATATTTTTTGTTTTAAGGCACCGTCTCGACGCCGTCAATTCAGGGCAGACTTTCCAGAGTTGGGGTACATGGATTGATGCGGCTGAATATTATTGCGATCATTTATACGACATAGATTCAGCAATTAATAAACTCAGCAATGACGACTCAGACGTTATTCGTCGAACTAAAGAAATATTAAAAAATAAGAATCTGAAAAATGACCTTATTTTTATCAAATCAAACTTTGCTTGCCTTTGTGCAGGGGTTGAAAAGCTGCAAACAAAAGGCCTATCTTTGCAAGAAGGTATTGACGTCATGGAAGTTGTAAATCACTCATTAACACAAATCGAGGATAAACGCTTCTTGCAAAAATTAAATGCAGTTGTAACAAGTAAGGAAGGGCTAAGTTCGGGTGTAACCAAACATTTTATACTCTCGCAATTTATTTATTTGACCTTATTTATATTATGTAATACACAATTTGACCCACATATTCGTCATATATATTGTATAAAGTTCATTGAAAGTTGGAAACCATGATATTAGGTTAGAAGCACCGAGGTCCTCGTGTTCGATATATGGGGCCTTAAAAACCTATGGTCCGATTTCGGCGATTTTTAGAACTAGTGCTTACTTTATATATTGTAATGTAAACGATTCAGATCCACTTCAAAGTTCTGGTATATAGGAAGTAGGCGTGGTTGTGAACCGATTTGGCCTACAACAACATATCATTGAGATATAAGGAAACTATTACAAACCAAGTTTCATTGAAATCGGTCGAATAGTTCTTGAGATATGGTTTTTGACCCATAAGTGGGCGACGCCACGCCCATTTTCCATTTTGTAAAAAAATCTCAGTGCAGCTTCCATCTGCCATTTCTTGTGTAAAACTTGGTGTTTCTGACGTTTTTCGTTAGTGAGTTAACGCACTTTTAGTCATTTTCAATCTAACCTTTGTATGGGAACTGGGCGTGGTTATTATCCGATTTCTTTCATTTTTGAACTGTATAAGGAAATGGCAAAAATAAACGACTGCAGAAAGTTTGGTTTATATATCTTTATTGGTTTGCGAGTTATATACAAAAAACCTATTTGGGGGAGGGATCACGCCCACTTTTCAAAAACAATTACATCCAAATGTGCCCCTCCTTAATGCGATCCTATGTTCCAAATTTTTTTCATAACTTTATTTATGGCTTAGTTATGACACTGTATAGGTTTTCGGTTTCCGCCATTTTGTGGGCGTGGCAGTGGACCGATTTTTTTGAAAGTAACCTCCTCAGGGTGCCAAGGAATATGTGTTCCAAGTTTCATTAAGATATCTTAATTTTTACTCAAGTTATCGCTTGCACGGACAGACGGACAGACAGACGGACGGACAGATAGGATTTCAAATCCACTCGTCATCCTGATCATTTATGTATATATAACCTCATATCTAACTCTTATATTTCTTGGTGACACAAACAACCGTTCTGTGAACAAAACTATTATACTCTGTGCAACAGGTTGCGAGAGTATAAAAAGAAACGAAGGCTACACGTCTTTATGCAAAATTAAAAGAATTATTTTCAATAACTCGAAGGAAAATGATAACTTCATCCATTCTTTAACACCGTTGGAAGTTGCTAATTTTAAATACTGTCCAGTGACTTGAGTGGACGTTGACAGATCTTTTTCCGTTTACACCACATTGTTAAATGAAAAACGACGATCGCTTTTATTTGAAAATTTGAAGCAACATTTAATTGTGCAGAGCTGGAAACTAACCTTAAGGTAAAAATAGATTCCTAAAAGTATACCATGAAATATTTATTTGCAATAACTATTGCAAAGACAGAGTTGCCATTAGTTGTAGCATTGAAATCCTTGCTGAAGATTGTGGTCAGAAATCCAAAATAATTTATTTATTAAACATATAAGGTAATATAAAATATAACTGCTTCGTACCCCAACCCATGGGAGGGTCAGGAAATACCAACAAGCCAACAGAAAATATTAGTTTCTGAAATAGATGCGCTAAAACAAAACTTGAAAGAAATAGAACAATTATGCCAACAATTAAAAGCTGAAAATCAAATGCATAAAGAACAAAATAATCGCCCACTTGAGTCTAATTATAGCCAATCGCAATACGAAACTGCTGAAGAGGAATTGGCTCTGGAAACAGATTGAATTTTAAAGAAAAGCAAAAGTCCTAGTAAAAAGCGTAAGGCTTTCACCAGAAGTGATTACAAAAGAAAATGCAATATCATCGAAAGGTGAAAACCACACCGTAGCTAAAAATTATAAACCGAAGTATGAACCACGGCCTCAGCCCATTATGATTTCAAATATCTCTGATTATCAAGAACTAAATAGCCAAATTAAAGCTATTCCCAAAAGTTATTTTGTACTAGTTAAAACTCCTAAATAACGACATTCAAAAACTTAGTGTCACATCAAGTCATGACTATAGATCGGTGACGAAAATGTTGTCTGCTTCCGGAGCTTCATGGTATTCCTTTGAAGATTAACAAACACGCCCAATAAAAGAACAAGATTTAAAAGTTCTGAACGTCGTAAGCACAAAACCATCGAGGGTCAAAAACCAAACTCAGAAAAACCCAATTGCTGTAACTGTGGCGAAAGCCATCCGGCAAACTACAGGTATTGTTGCCAAGGAGCTTCAAAGCATTAGAAACAAAACTTTGAAGAAACAAAAAGTCTCAACAAATTTGCCCACTACCGCAAATAATCCACACATTGCCAACAAAAATGCTGTCCACAAGCAGAGGTTTGTTGTCAGGTAAGTGGTTTGTTGTCACTATAAGTCATTGTAGTTTTGTTTATTAACATAGTTAATTTACGTTCGATCTCATCAGAGTACTTGACAACTGATGATGACCCTTGACTGAGCATTGAAAGCTCTTGTTCGATCAAATAGATCGCTTTTTTGTCAGAATATGTAAAATCTAGTCTCGCAATTATCGCGTGAAAATTTAGCACCGTATTGAATGAGGACAATACCATATCCGCTGAACCTATAATTTTATTCCTTATTATACCCACGGCTTGATAGTGTCGTGAGCTACCCTCGTATCCTTCAAAGACTTTGTATGCGGTGTGGGCAGCTTGTCTCCAAGATACGTAACGCGCTTGATCTCCATTAAATTCTGTCATACTTTTAACTAAATCCAAGGGTTCGTCTCACGTAATGCCAGATTTAATTATTACGGGTTGAAATTCCTCCACACGAGGAGTTGTTTCCATTCGAGACAATCTATTAGTTAATTCGTCTATTTTTAGTTGAAAATCCCGTCGGGTATGCTCTGTTGCAGTACGCACTGCAGCATTAAGCAGCCCTTGAATAGTTTGAGCATCCATTGATAGATTTAATCACAAAAAGGTATAAAGGAAAGAAAGGTATCAAATATCTGTTCCTGTTCGTCCCAGGACTTCCTATCACTCACTATAAGTTTTTTACTTAATATTTTTATTATCCTTTATCGTTTTGTATTTAATTATAGAAATGTTTCTAAACTTGGATCATTGCCACGCTTTCGGATTCTATAGTTTTTTTGTTGTAGTATTCCTCTAATGTCGCTATTTTTCCCCCTTTATAATTGAATACTATGTTCATACAATTTATTTTCCCTTTTTGATTGTAGAAGTAGTTTTCAACAATTTTTTTCCTGTCGGTCCTTTTGTCTAGGTTGTCCAAGTCTCCTACAATTTTATTTATTTTGTCGTAATCTATGTTGCTGGGTAGAGCCTCCCAGTCTGACATTTTATTCATTACCTTGATAAATTTTTATTAAATGGACCGTATGGGCCTTATATTCTTTATAATTCCCCTCCCGAAGGTGGTGAATCGCAGAGAATTTATTTATTATAAGCTGGAGGGTCCCCGCGAAGGTGGTGAATCGCAGCTTTTTTATTTTTGTTTATCGGCTGTACAAACAGTTTCTTATTGTTAAAAGCTTATTTTAATTATTTTTACATTTATAATTCTCTGGAGGGTCCCACCGAAGGTGGTGAATCGCAGAGAATTTATTTGTTATAAGCTGGAGGGTCCCCCGAAGGTGGAGAGTCACAGCTTTTATTAATTTTTTGTTATCGGTTGTACAAACCGTTTTTATAATTTTTTATTTAAAGGTAAATTTTAACACAATTAACCCAACAAATGAAAGGCGCTAAAACAAGTAAAATAATGATCATAAAACACTCTACTTACAGTTTTCGATACATATTTATGTTAACTAATTATATCAATTTCCCTCGGTGAATGTTTCAGGAGACTGGAACCTTCTTATTTTCTTTCCTTGGTTTTGGTTTTTTCTTTTAATGATCCCCCGATGGCTACGCCTCGGCTTGGCGTGCAATGCCTAATAAAGTTTGTGTTTTTTTTTTTCTTTTAGGATTATTAATTTTTTACTATCCTCTATGAGGATCACTTTTGTTTTTTAATTTTATTTCTCATTTATTAACAATCCTCTATGAGGATCACTTGTTCTTCACTTTTATATATCCTCTATGAGGATCACTTGTTCTATCACTTTCCATGATTATCCTCTATCACTTGTTTTTCACTTAAACAAAAAAAATTACTGTGTCCTTTATAAGGATTTTTTTCGTATGGGTCCGAACCCACGGCCACGATCACGTATCCTTTTCAGAGGATATTTCTTTTTTCGTAGCCCCACGTTGGGCGCCAATTAATCAAACACGATTTTAAGTTTTTGATTTCCGTTTATTACTTGCTATGCAAGTAGAGCCGATATCGCTGAGTGAGTTATAACAACTGAATTTTGGTTTTACAAATTAGCGGCGACTACGCCTAAATGCCTAACTTCCCTAAACACTAGCAGTTGCTGCCGCGTGATCAAAGCACTTTTGATGTAACTTGACTCCAGAAGTTGTTTGTTATTCCTAGCAAGCTTGCGGATGCATTGTCAGCAATTCGATGGGAATGAAATCGAATTGAAATCGAATATGCAACTGTTAACTTTATGTGTTTGCTGATGTTGTTGTCATGCGTTGACTTATTGACGCATGCTCAGCACTTTTCGGACATTGTTGCTAATGTTATAGGAGTCATTACAATTATGCTTTTGCTGGTGTTGTTGTCATGCGTTGACTTGTTGACTCATGCTCAGCACTTTTCGGACTTTGTTGTTAATGTTATGTAAATCATTACAATTATGCTTTTGCTGGTGTTGTTGTCATGCGTTGACTTGTTGACGCATGGTCAGCATTTTTCGGGTGTTCACCGTTTATGCGAACGCTGGTGTTAACTTATATTTGTCTATATATGTATGTATAAGTCGATGATTATAAGTCAATCTTAAGTTGATAATATATATTTGGATTATATATATAAAATAGTAATGATTAACGTTATTATCAAAACTAATGTAAGGAAAAGATGACTACTTACGTGATAAAAATGTAGACATTTTATTTTTGTAGTATTGTACTATGTTTACATCCATCAGCTGAAACAAATCACATCATTCATATCTTTTTTTTCAAATTTTGTTTTTTTTTTTTTATTTCAATTAATTTTGACATACAGAAATCAAAATGTCAAAAAACATTTGATTGTGGCAGAAGAGCTTAAAGCTTTCGGTGTGTTCAATGCAATCCATTGCAGTATATTTCACAACATCACAAAATGTCAATGGTTTCTAGAACTCTATTGTAGTACGGAACACCATTTGCTTTCAAACAAAATTCGGAAAACCGGTGATACACATATGGTTTCTAAAGCATACAACAATATGTATTAGATGGCTGTCTAAGGTATTAAGGTAATAAAAGTTTCACGTTCATATAGATATGAACAATTGGTCAAAGCAATTTGTGCACAGTCGCTATACTATTGCTGGATATGTGTTTGACAAGATAACTCACATTGCTTCTGCGAATTCGTTGTTGGCTTTACTACCGTGGTGATTTTAGAGGTTTTATTTTAATTAATGCGCTCAAGTTTTGTCCGAAAATATCAAAGTAATATTAAAACATATAATATCCAATATTAGACTAGATATGTCAAATATAAATAGTAGGTAAGTACATGATAGGTTTTGACATTATCTTTAATGCAGCAGGTGTACCCTGTATATAGATCCGACGGCACTAGTAAATTGTGTTGCTATGCTCATCCTGAAGCCCCATTAATTGAGGATTACAGGGCTGGTGACATGATTTGCTCAGAATGTGGACTTGTAGTAGGTGATCGCGTTATTGACGTTGGCTCGGAGTGGCGTACTTTTAGTAATGAAAAAAGTGGAGTTGATCCAAGCCGTGTTGGCGGAGCTGAAAATCCATTGCTTGGTGGGGGAGATCTGTCAACAATAATCGGACCAGGAACAGGATCTGCATCATATGACGCTTTTGGGGCACCAAAATATCAAAATAGGCGCACCATGAGTAGTTCCGATAGATCTTTGATTTCAGCCTTCAAGGAAATATCAACAATGGCTGATCGAATAAATCTTCCGAAAACAATAGTCGATCGCGCTAATAATCTCTTTAAACAGGTAAGGGAAAAAGTGTATTAGTGTATGTTAATTATTACCCGAAAAATTTACAAAATTTCATAAAAGAATATCTTCTCTCGATTAAAGTTAATTTTTCTTTTATATTTTTTTATACATTCCAAACTTTTTAATAACAAAAAAATCTCTTTTTAAACTTGATCAACAATGTTCTGACACAAATACTCCAAAATTCTGTGGACAGTAGCCTACATAATGTACAAAAATAATTTACTCTACTGCAAAAATTGTACATGTATAGTGTAATATATAGAATAATTACGGGTCGGCTTTAGTATACTATCCCAGGCTTTCGGTAATAAAATGGGTATCGTTGGAAAGAGGACGTTCTCCAGATTAAGAATATATATTTAGCTGCAGCTGGCTTATAGTTTTTGAGATATTCGCACTTAAAGTTGAAAAAAGTGCAACTTTTATCTTGAATTTTCACAATATTCAGTATATATTTTATTAATATTATGCACTTATTTTACACTTATACTCCACCACATTGTTTCTTCATATTCTGCATTAAATAAATATTTAACATTTTACACAAATCTCTTAATTTCAACAATAACAAAAAGGGTTGCAGCTTGACAAGTAATAAGTGTTGCCATATCAGATATTGTGCAAACATCCAGCGTAGACACGACAAATGCGGT
This sequence comes from Zeugodacus cucurbitae, assembly GCF_028554725.1. Classification (NCBI taxonomy): domain Eukaryota; kingdom Metazoa; phylum Arthropoda; class Insecta; order Diptera; family Tephritidae; genus Zeugodacus; species Zeugodacus cucurbitae. The sequence goes on from NC_071668.1 coordinate 38,915,832, forward strand.
GCAGGCGATGCAGTGCGTTATATGCGGGCATATCACAAATTCAAACATATGTTGGCAAATGTAGATGTCCAATGCAAAGTGTATTCAACAAAGTGAACCAGGTATATGACATATCACAATTTTTTACCCGAATGTGACATGTTTGTTGCCATTGATTTAACCCATACATTTATTCAAAAATTCAAATTTTGAAATTCAAAAGCAAACAAATTTCAAACCAAAAAAAATATTTTTTAAATGAATAAAAGAAAATGCCGAATACTTTCTGCTTAGGCAAAACAACTCATGGAAGCAATTTACTAAGGTTTTGTGCTCCAACTGACAAATTGCAAACAATTTTATCAATATATATTATATTGCTAAATTTAAAAAAGACGGATTAATGTAAACAAATACATGTATTGTTTACTATTTTATTGTCAAAAGCGGGTATGTCAAATACTTAGTTCACTTTGTTGAATACACTTTGGCCCAATGTAAGCACGATTTTGCGATAAAAAAGCCATTATCGTTTTTTTATACTCTCGCAACCTGTTGCACAGAGTATAATAGTTTTGTTCATCTAACGGTTGTTTGTGTCACCAAGAAATATAAGAGTTAGATATAGGGTTATATATAGCTCGAGACACTGCTCGCGTACGGCAAGTACCCTTCCGACATCTAAAAATTCCGACTGCACTATTGCTTTTCGATATTCCACATCATTTTGGCCTCCGACGCAGTCAAAACGTTCCTTTTTCTAACAACACCTCGGCTGGTCGATGGCTCGTTACAATCTATTTAAAAGACATCCGTAACATTTTAAACAAATTAAATTCTATAATAACATACTTCCACTCATTTTAAAAAAAGATAGCGTTAAGGAATTTATATAAAACAATTCGGAAATCACTTGGAAATATTCACGAATATTCGCTTAGAAAAACTCACGTATGATCACTTGCAAAAGCACAATTTGAATTGAAAAGTATGAAAAAAGAGTAAAACGGGCAGAAAAAGAACAGTACTTTGATTCAATCTTTGGCATTCTTGCCTGTCAAATGATCGGAGAGGGATGGGACTGTCAGAACAGATAGACGATTCGACATTTTGCACAATGAATGACGAAGCCTCCCTCAGAATTATGAGCAATTGCAGCAGTTCGCCCGACATCACCATTGCTAGCGGTGGTCTGATAAATTGCATAACCTGGCGACCTATGCTAACCCTTGCATCAGATCATCTGCCCATAATTATCTCAATTGAAAAACCTCCCGATTTTATTTATGCGGGCAACCGCACATATGTTAACTTTAATAAAGTTAACTGTGGCGGCTTCACTGAATTCACTGAGAATACCTTCACGTTGGCGAACGTCAATTCCGCAAGGTGATCGCCGCTGCTACTGCTCGCTTCATACCAGCCGGAGTAGAGTACTTGAAGTCCTGTAGTCTCTCTCCCCGGTGTGAGCAAGCTCTGGCCAACCCCTCCTCGGAACCGGAGAGGTGCGCGAGCTATTTTAGCCGACAGTTCATACTGCACCCTCCGGTTGACAAGACTAAAAGGCGTGTCACCAGACGGCTGCGCAAAATGCCAAAAAGTGGTCACACTACTGATATCTGGGAAACCCGCCAACCAAGGGGAGTTTTATCGCCCGATAACTCTCCATAACTTAACGCTACTAGAACATTGAACGAACAACACATTCTTCGGAGCTGAATAGATTGATCGTGAACTACCTGAGTGTTCGGCAATCATCCGTATTATCGATCGAAGTAAAACATCTAAACTCAGGGAATTTCAGTGACCTCCTTCGCAGATGACTGCACCATAATGTCATCGCGAACTGGTATTCTTTATCACTTTCTCGCTTCTTATCTGCGAGGAGCTTGGCACTGGCACCTGCGAAATCCGTGGCGGCCCTTTTTACCAACTGGACGAAAGAGTCAGAGCACCAGGTGCATCAAGAGGTCATTCCTACAATACTTTAACGAACTAGCACAATACACCAACCAGACTGCGGACGACAGACATCCGTATTTCAACTCTACTGGTCACCCTGATGACTTTAGTGTAAATAACTCTATATCTAAGTCGTTTATTTTTAGGACTTACAAACAACCGTTGGGTGAATAAAACTATGTATTATCTCTGTGTTATGTAACTGATGTAAATAATGACGTTTCTTGTGTTTTAGACAAAATTATATACATTTTAAGCTTAACTATTGCTTAAATGTATTTCTATTATATATATTTCAAATATGTACAAAAGATAAACAAAAATCTTAGACAATTTAATTGTAGACAATGCAATTTTACTTTTTCACTTTGTGATGAAGCAGTTTATCGGCGCGGCCAATGGTTACATGAAATTGTTTGATCCTCTTCGTATATTATTATTAATAGTAGAAAAGGTCCAAAGATGCAAAATTCTTAAAATTTAAAAGCTGTGCATAAATTATATATTCATTTATAGGTGCATGATGGTAAAAATCTCAAAGGACGGTCAAACGATGCTAAGGCATCTGCGTGCTTGTATATTGCCTGCCGACAAGAGGGTGTTCCTCGTACTTTTAAAGAAATATGTGCCGTTAGCAAAATAAGCAAAAAAGAAATTGGTCGTTGCTTTAAGTTGACCCTAAAAGCACTTGAAACAAGTGTTGACTTAATTACAACTGCTGATTTCATGTCTAGATTTTGTGCCAATCTTGGTAATTATTAATTAAATAATAGATATACTTGTAAATATAATTAGTAATCTTTATTGTTTTCGTTTACTTTAGACCTTCCAAATATGGTACAACGAGCTGCAACATACATAGCTAAAAAAGCTGTCGAAATGGATATTGTTCCGGGAAGATCACCTATTTCAGTAGCTGCCGCAGCCATTTATATGGCTTCTCAGGTTTGTTTAAACACTACCTCATGGAAATAAGTATATGTGCATATGTGTTTTAACATTAAACACAGTGGTTTTCTTAGGTAACAATTAATTTTTTTATATGAAAGTTTTCATAACAAGTAACCCAAAATATGTTAAAACAACTTACACCCCAATTGTGTAATTTGTGTAATGCTACTGGCGAATAGTCGCCAGTGTAGTTGCGTTGGCTACTGAGTCTAGATTTCATATTACGATAATCTATTTGAGTTCTCCCTGAGTTCACATTTTTGACAATTATTTTTAAACTATTTGGCAGCATTCTTCAAATGTGAGTGACGATTTGAGCAGTTTAAAATACAAATACGTGAACAAAAGTATTTTATTTGAATCATAATATAAAAAAGAACTATGATCAGTAGTTCTGAATTATTTTATGTTTACTATATTTTGTATATTTTCAAATAGATTTGAAAAATATTTCGGTATATCAAACAAAGCGTTTTCATATTTGTTGGCCTCATTTTTCATCCCTCAACCGATCAACTTGTGAGCCTCTAATTATGAAGATTTGCGTAGCACTATGATGCTTTGCTGAAGGTAACTATCAAAAAGGCCAAGGGAAGCGGCAACATTTACGCAAAATAAAATATGCCAAAACATATAAAATAATCCAACAGAATTTTATGGTGTAATCCGAAGTATGAATGAAACAATTGTGCACATTTCAACACCTAAAAAAAGAACGCAATATCTGTATATTAATATCTATACCTACAGAAGTGAATCAAATCTTACAAATTGCTTAAAAATATAGTATTATTAAAATATTAGCCCCTGCCATTCTTTTCCAGTCGTATGTTGAGACCTGAATCTATTTATTTCGGCTGCAAAGCCATTTCACTGTACCTCCGAATGGTTTTGCATTTATTTTAAATAATATTTAAAAAGCAACTCATTCAATTATATATTAATTTAATTGTTTATTTGTATTTACAATTTCTTCGCCATCTCAATATACATATATACTGCTTTACTCAAAACTTCATTATGGATGAAGAAGCTGGTCTTGATCAGTAGCCTGCTTTTGACATATTGAAAACTATAATGAGGGTTGATAGTAATAGATAATATGCAAAAAATGGTGATCAGTAGCCTCTCTTAATGTATTTCTCGGGCTACGATAGACTGAAGGCTACTGGACTCAGGCTATTATAGATACATAATATGGGTGTTTTTTTTAATTTAGTTATGAAACAAAAATAATCTATAGATTATCAATAGGAAATAAGTATATGTGCACTTTCACATAATGCTCTAATTCGGTACAAATAAGAAATTAATATACTATTTTTTCAATATCGGAAAAGTAAATATATTAATTCGATATTTTTCCAAGAAATTTGTGTCTGAAGAATCGAACATTTTTATAATTTCAATAGGATTCAACATTGGGAAGCGATTTAGCTGAGAGATATGGCGCTTTCCTGTAGAAAAGGCAATGCCCTGCATGGAGATTAAATATCATTCAGATTAAACGCATATATAGCTTCGGAGAGCCTGTTGCCCAAGTTGCTTTTTCGATCATTTCGACATTGCCGACATTTGGGGCTATTGAATTCCAATAAGTTCAGGCTCTCCGGAATTATATTTAATGTGTTTATTCTGAATTAAAAATTGGTGGACACGATAATGAAAAAATAATATATTCGGGGTTGTTGTGGAATCTGACAGTTGTCGGAATCAGAAATCAAACCGATAAAAAATTCTGGTTCGTGTCATGAATTCTGATATTATTGGTTTGATGTTCGAATCTGAAATTCTATTAGTTTTAGGTGTCATGGAAACCAATTTTATCGGTTTAACTATCAGAAACAAACCAAGAACTTCAGGGCTGACAGATTTGAGACATTTTGTTCAAATTTATTTTGTTTTGCCGTATATTGGAAAAATATAATTATTATTAAAAAATAAGATAAGAACGCTAAATGACGTAATTATTGAATTCAACGGAAAAAATTAAATATTCTAAGAATTTTACAAAATAAGTAATTCAGATTAGATCATGGAAATATCTAACTTTTTATATAAAAGTTAAACAATATACAGTGGAACTTCCATAACTCGAAGATCTCCATTACTTGAACTTTTAAATTGGCAATATCGTTTAAAAATCAAATTTCATACAAATTTCCTTCCATAACTCGAATTTCTATAACTCGAAGTTCTCCATAACTCGAACTCTTGAAGTGGCATTGAAAGGCAATTCCATACAAATTTCCTCGAATATACATATATATATACACTTAAATATGTACATTACATAAAAATAATAACTATTTTTGACTTCCTTTGAGCATAAAGCGAATTACTGCGATTTCTTAAAACTTTCATTTTTTCGCCCTAATTTCATTACCAAATAAAATAAAAGCTGAAATAATTTCTCATTTTGATTAAATTTTGTGGGTTTAATGAATATTTTGAACTTATTATATGATTACAATTCCAAATACATGTCTTGCTAATTTTTCCCCATGAATAAATAGCAGAACAGCTTATTCGAATATTGGTTTGCTTATATTCGAAAAGACGAAAATCCAATCAGATTCTGTGATACCAATGAAAATCAGAATTGGTTTGCCATTCTGACATTCAGCAAATCTGTCTTGGATTCCACAACACCCCTGATCAATACCTTAATTTGTAGCAAAGTAGAGCATTAGGTGAAAGTGCACATATACATACTTATTTCTTATTGAGAATTTATGTATTATATTTTTTGTTGCTAAGAGAGTATTATAGTTTTGTTCACATAACGGTTGTTTGTATGTCCTAAACCTAAACGAGTTAGATATAAGGTTATATATACCTTGAGTAAAAATTGAGATATATTGATGAAACTTGGTACACCTATATCTTGGCGCCATAAGATGATTCGAAGATGGCCAGAATCGGACCACTGCTACGACCATAAAATGACGAATCGATAACCGAAAATCTAGAGCTCTAAGCAAGCCATATATTAAGCAATGAAAGTAAAATTTGGTAAAAGAGTTCCTTCTAGGAAGGGTCATATTTGGACGTAATTTTTTTGGGAAAATGGGCGTGACCTCGCCTCTTACTAAGTTTTTTTGTAAATATCTCATAAAATACTAGCTATATCACTCACTTCCTTATAAATCTAAAAATGGAGGAAATCGGATTATAACCATGCCCACCTCCCATACCAAGGTTATGTTGAAAACTACTAAAACTGCTTTAATTCAGCAAGGAAAACCACTAGAAACATTTAATTGCATTATAAAGATGGTAGAGAAGAGCTGCACTCAAAATGCTATGCAAAATTTTAAATGGGCGTGGTTTCGCCCACTTATGGGTCAAAACCATATCTTCGAAACTATTAGACCAATTTTAATATAATTACGTTCATAATATCTTCATGGCTTTCCAATGATATGTTAAGAAAATAGTTGAAATCGGTTCACAACCACGCCTACTTTCCATATACAAGAACTTTGAAGTCGATCTTAATCGTTTACTTTTCAATATATAAAGTCAGCACTATACTCCAATTATAGTGTGTCATCGTTGCCGAAATCGGACCATAAGTATTCAAGGCCCATATATCAAACATGAGGACCTCAGTTCTTCTAACAAATTTTTTACTAAAAAATATATTTTAAAGAAATTCAGACGGAATACGTTTTTTCTAATAATATGTCTCCGTGCCGAAAATGAGTGAAATCGTGTCATAACTTCACCTATCTCCCATATACCTAATATTAGGTTTTCCAAATTTTCAATGGACTTTATGCCATATATATGCCGTATGTGTGAGTTAAATTGTGTGTTATATTAATAAAATTAAATAAATAAATTGCGAGGGTATAAAATTGGTGGTTACACCCGAAGCCCTTCTTTTCTTGTTCATTACTAAGTTTAAAAAAATTTAAGTTGTTTTAAAATATTTTTGGTTACTAGTTATCAATAATTTTGTTAAAACACATATGCATACACTTATTTCCATGAGGTAAGTGCACTTCTGTGTTACTTTTCTATGTAATATGTATGGTATCGCTAATAATGTTTTATAAAAGGGCGATTCTAATATTCTAGTATAAAAATGTGAATTAGTATTAGGTATCTCTACTAATCTAAGGGTACCGATAAATTTGGATAACAAATCAAAGTACTTTTTATTGTCCAAGAAATTGTGGAAATTTAAATCCATATGCTTAAACAGCATTGAATTAATATTCATACTATTCGTAACGTTACTGAATTTTTGGTTCATTATTTTAAAACATTTATATTGGCAATCTTAAGATATTTAAAATATTATTAAACAAACTATAGATGTTGATTACTAGCTTTGGCTACTCTAAATGAATTTTTTGCTCGAATACCACCTTGATATTTTACTAATAATTTTAAAAATAATAATAATACAACTTTATATGTGAATTATTTTATTTTCTCTTGGTCTAAGACGAAATTGCGTTTCTTTCGTTTATGACGTCTCGGTTTTTGTGTAACTCAATCATAAAAAGTTTGTCACATTAATATACCGCAAAGTTACAATACTCAAACTATAAGTTTTTAACAAATATTTGTATACATAGTTTTTATTTGTTTTTCTTGGTTTAATTGTGTTTCATTTACAAACGAATTGTTGATAGCATATTATCGGTTTAATCAAACGTTATTTTTTAGAGTAGAGATATAGAAGCAGTAAATGCAATATTTTTTATATTTTAAAGCGTATACATATTTATTTTTAGGCTTCCGAACATAAACGTAGTCAAAAAGAAATTGGTGACATTGCAGGTGTGGCCGATGTAACGATAAGGCAATCTTATAAATTGATGTATCCACACGCTCTGAAGCTATTTCCTGAGGATTTCAAGTTCACTACTCCTATTGATCAACTACCACAAATGTAGAATGTATAGCCTTATATTTATCCTTCGTAGCCATCAACATTAGAGTAATTAAATACACAGACTATAATTTATAGTTAATCTATAAAATTAGTTTTAAAAGTAATTAGTTCTGAGCTAGCGAATGGTTGTTAAGGGGCACACCTAGAGTAATAGCCTAAAAAAGGTGATTTTTATCAATTATTTAAAAATTTTAAGAATATATTTATACATGTTTCAAGAATATACAGTGAAATTTTTGAAGAAAAAAATTAAATATTTTTTAAGTTATAGTCGATCTCCAACGGCGCGAAAAAAGGTCCTTCACTGCACTTCACTTTGCTGCAGTGATTCCGGTCTTCTCCGTGGATGAAATCTAAAAAAAAATTCTCGTTAAACTAGATAATATTGTCTGTACAATGATCTACGATAAAAAAAATCAAAAATTGACAATATGGCGGCGTTTAAAAAAAAATAGTCGAATTTTACCAAAAATTTTGGTCAATGCCAAAATTAGATTTTTTGATCAGATCAAAAATCGATAGGTCATTGTACGGAGAACTATATATCAATATTTCACACTAGGTGTGCCCCTTAATGGTTTAATTGTTTGTACCTTTTCAAGAAGAAAGAAACAATATTTAGGTCATTTTAAGTATATTTATTATTCGCTCTAATAATTTAATTTAATCGTATATATTCTTTCTTTCAAACATTGTGACTCATTCAAAGAAAGTTCAGTTAAGTATTATCGTGTAACCAGGTATGAAAATAAATTAAATTCTAAAAAAATAAAACTAAACCTAAAAAATTTCGTTTACCACATAATGCATACTAGAGGAGAAATACTTACATACTAGCGGTTATATAAGGACGGCGTGGCGGATAGCCTGGAAACCTGGAGTAATTCATAAATCTGGGCTGTACTCCTGAATCTGGTCGCTAATGCTGTTGGTTCTAAACTTACACTTCATTTGGTGTAATGCTACTGAAGTGTAGTCGCCAGAGTAATTGCCCTGGCTACTAAACAAGTTTTCATACTTATCACAATATCCTAGAATATGCAGATAAAAAACCTATGTTTATATTTTTGGTAAGCACAGTTTGTAGTATTTTGTAGCATTGCTCAAAATTGTGAAAGCATTCGAGAAATAAAACATAAAGACATGGGAAATATTGACTTTCATTGAAATTTAAAATCGTGTTCATTGGTAAATTTTATTTCTTATTTGTGCGTTTGTCCTGAAATAACAAGTTGTCTGTACATTAATGTATTTATTGTTCAATATGATTCTTGTGGGCAATTTTAAAGAACCTGGAAAATTACATAATAGGGGTGTATTATGTATCTATACTCGACTGTTTGGTGATTTGGATTTCTGTTGCTATTGCTTTTGGTGAGCAGCAGGCTAGCGTCAATTTTTGGTAGTCGTCGGCAGTCTCATAAAATGGTACATACATATATTAACTTTGTTCTAACAAGTTATATATAGCCATGGTCACGAACATAGCACATTTATTTATAAGAAGCAATAAACGCATATAGGTACAATTCATAAAGATATTTAAAAGAGTAAAACGGAGTAAATAGTATGATTACATATTTATGCATTTAAGTAAAAAATAGCAAATGTTCTGGAATGTAAGCATATATACGAAATATATGTTATTAAAATATGTAAAATTAATTTTCAAAAAGTTCCAATGTATTGAAAGCTGGGAATTAATTTTATCAACAAAATGTTTCCAAGTCGACTGCGACCAAGCAACGGGCAAAAAATTTACCGTAAAAAATCACATGAAGCAAACAGTCGACGCTAGCTGCAGCTCACCGAAACAATAGCAACAGAAATCAAAATCAACAAACAGTCGAGTACATCAATTTTTGCGACTGCGACTGCCGACGACTGCTAAAAATTGACGCTAACAGCTGCTCACCAAAAGCAATAGCAACAGAAATCAAAATCTGCAAACAGTCGAGTACATCAATTTTTGCGACTGCGATTGCCGACGACTGCCGACTTATTATCATGATCGAACCAAGAAGCAAAAAAATGAAAACGATGACTGCTATTTGATTTTTGTAACTGTTTGATTTTTGCCACTGCTTCGACTGTGACTTCGGTTTTTTTCCGAAGCAGAAGTCGAAGCAAAAGCAAATGAAATGAAATTGCCGGCTGTTTTTTAAACACTGTCTATAATTACCTGAGTATAGTCGCTCAAAGGCTACCGTAGAAAAATACATTAGAAGAGGCTACTGGCGAATATGATAGGCTACTGAACGCCAGTCGCCATTTTTTTTTTATATTTATTACTATCAACTCTGTTGTTGTTGTAGCGGTTATTTATCCCTGCCTGAAAAGAAGAGCATAAATCTAGTTGTCGTCGAAATCATCTAACGGGAGGCCCTGGAAACGTGCTGTTTCGACAGAGTTGGACCAAAGGGAAAGGGATGTTAGATGAGTAGGGTTCGTTGGGCATACAAAGAGGTGGTTAGAATCATGCGGGGACTCGTTGCATGCGGTAGATGTATTTTGTATGTCGGGGTTCAGTCTGGATAAGTAGGAGTTTAACCTGCTACAATATCCAAATTGAAGTTGCGCAAGGGTCACTCTGGTTTCACGTGGCAACTCGAGCTCTTTGTCTGCTATAGGTGGTGGTTTGGTTCCAAGGACGCCATTCACTGGAAGGGAGCCTATGAAGGTGTTGATAGCTCCACTGTGAAAGGCGTTTAGAGCGTGTCTAAAACTGTTTGCGTCCGCAGTCTGGTCGGTATATGGATTGAGTTCGTCGACGTGTTCTAGGAATGATCTCTTGATGCACCTAGGGGGCGGTTCTGCTTCCAGCAAGTGACTACATGGGCGATTTCTACGAAAAAAATTGGTGTCGTCAAGAGACATCCTGTTGCTGTTCGGAGTGCGGTGTTTTGGTACGTCTGTAGCTTCCTCTGCTGCGTGTCACTGCATCCAGCGACCATACCGGTGCTGCGTAATTTACGACCGGCCGGCCGATATCCTTGTAAGTGGCCAGCAACGTTTCTTTGTCCTTCACTCAAGTACTACCGGCTAGCGACTTCAGGATTTTGTTGCGGCTCTGTACTTTAGTGAAGAGAAGAAGCGCGAAAGTTCAGGGAGGTAGCTGTTCACTTTCGAACACATGTCATCGATGCCTGAGCCCGACGTCATTATCGTACAATCATCTCCGTAGGAGGTAACAGAAAATCCCTCTGTTGGTTGAGGAAGTTTGGAGATATAGAAATTAAACAGTAATGGGGAGAGGACACCGCCCTGTGGAACCCATTGTTTAATTTTCCTAAGTTTCGATGTTTTACCTCAGTTCATAATCCATCTCTTCAGCCCCGGAGAAAGTATTGTTTGTTCGATGTCTTCTAGTAGCATTGTTTAGTTGACCGTGTCAAAAGCTTTTGACAGGTCCAACGCTACTAGGAAGGTTCTCTTACAGGGTGGTTTTTGATAAAGACCATGAACTATCTGGGCATTTATGACGCTAAGTTCTGTGGTGGTACTGTGCACTTTACGGAAACACTTCGGTTCAGGTGATATGTGTGTGTCGGGAGCAGTAAGGCCTCAAGTGTCTTCACTACTGGGGAAAGAAGAGTTATCGGGCGATAGGACTCGCCTAGGTTGGCGGGTTTCAGTAGTGGAACCTCTCTTTCGATTTTCCGCATATCGGGTATTTTAAGAGTGGTTAGCGACAAATTAAGTACCTTGGCGAGAAATTCTACTCCCGTTGGACCTAGGTGTTTTAACATTAAAGAATTGATTCCGTATTTCATTTCAACCCGGTTTGGCAGGGTTTGGCAGGCATTTGACGGTTGACCAGAGCTTGCTCACACCAGTGGAAAGATTACAGGACTTCAAGTGCTCTACCCATTTCGTCCGTTTATAGTTATTTACCAGTTGTCGAATCTCCAAATTAATATCCCTTATGAAGGAATCACAGGGATCGACCTGGCGTAAGGAGTCACGCTCATTTGCTAAAACTGCCGCTTCAGTCGGGAAATTGGGGCTCACGTTAGCAATTCTTCCTGCTGGCATGAAACGAGCAGTAGCGTCGGTGATCACCTTGCGGAATTGACGATCGCCAACGATTACGTCCGTAGGAGTGGGAAGAGCGGCATTCTCGATGAATTCTGGGATGAGTTAGCTTTATTACAGTTAACATAGGTGCGGTTGTCCGCAGAAATAAAGTCGGGAGGTTTTTCAATCGAGATAATTATGGGCAGATGGTCTGATACAAGAGTTAGCATAGGTCGCCATGTTATGCTGTTTATCAGACCACTGCTAGCAATGGTGATGTCGGGCGAGAAGCTGCAAGTGATCATAATTCTGGTGGGGGCTTCGTCATTCATTGTGCAGAATGTCGAATCGTCCATCTGTTCTGCCAGCTCCATCCCTCTCCGATCATTTGACAGGCAAGAATGCCAAAGATCGTGGTGCGCGTTAAAATCGCCAAGTACCAGTCGGTTTTCACCACGAAGTAGAGCACTAATATTCGGGTGATATCCTGTTGGGCAACTTGTAACTGGGGGGATGTATATATTAAATATTTCGAGCTTGACATCGCCTGACCGGACAGCTATACCCTGACATTCTAGGATAGTGTCCCTGCGGTCAATGTCACCTTCGATAAGACGATATTGCACGGTGTTGTGTAATATGAATGCTAGGCCTCCACCACTATCTCGCTCGCGATCTTTACGTAAAACGTTGAAAAGTGCACAACTCAGAATATCTGAGTGGCTTTTTAACTTGGTTTCTTGGACCGCAGCAAAATCAGCTATCTCCTCGATCTTGCTCTGGAGCCCGTTGTAGTTGAATTGTAAGAGTCGGGTGTGTCTTGGTGTTGCTGTCGTGACCCTGGGAGTGACGTACAGGTGAAGGTTGTTGCAGCTGTGTTACCCGCAAAGGAAAATGTCGCACTTCGGTGTTGTTTGTCGACTCCGATGTTGTTGGTTGCGGGGACAGATTCCTATTACACCATGGGGCAACGTACTATACACTCCAATCACGTGTGGTGCGCAGGCCGGAACAGGTCGGAAAATGACACCAGCCAGTGCTGGAGTTGCATCTGGCTGAGGTCACATTCCGACGTATTACGGCCTGACTCACGGAACAGACTGTGCGAGGGACCAGGAGTTGCCTTGAGGTCCTCGCACGAGGATTGGGGCTCTAAGTTGGCTACTCCCAAAGAGGGGTCGGCGCGTCGCGCGAACTAGGTGCAAGTTGCACTGCCGTAAAGGCAACAATGGCAGTATTGCGTTGACAGCATGGGGCCACATAACGTGTGGTCCACTCCCTATGAGTCTTAAGGCCTGAAAAGATCTTAAGATGGCTCCATCCATTGCATGTGTTGCACCTAACCAAGGTGGAATTTGGATGGAGGCTTTTAGCGCATACGCAGCAGAAAAATACATCAGGCCCTGGGTTGGACTCGTTGCCAGCCGGGAGTAAGAGGATATGGAGCAACCCTGCTGCAAGGCGTTGCTCCAATGACGTACAACTAGATTTAAAAGGGCAGCCCTTGACCGGATAAAATCCGGGTCAATTCCGGTGGCGTAGAACCGGCTGCGTTGGGAGTCGGACTATCAACCCTCATTGGGCCTAGTCATTGAATCCGCAGCGAATCATTGATTCCGGCGATATATTGCTTTACCACAAAGTGAGGATGTAAAACTGTTTTTCGACAAATGGGATAAATTCGATTAATCAAATTGTCTGTTGGAGAGCCTACGTTTTACTTTTGTGAAATTTCTTCTCAAAAAGTATTTAATTCGCCTGAAGCTCTTTGAAAAAATGCTTTCGCTATGTCGGGGAGGGAAAATATATATCGCTTTTAAACACCTTATATTTATTTGTGTTAGTCTGTTTTTGTCTCTGAAATACCCATTTAAACTATAATTTAGTCCGTCATCAGCATAAAAACTTCCAAAGGGTTTATTTCTTTAAAATATCCGCAACTCACTAAACAACGGAAAGATTTCGCCCAATAATTTTCGATTTTGCGGATTCAATGATTATGTAAATGTAAATCTATCAACCTTGGAATGTATTTTTTCGAGTCATTCGAGCAAAATATATATTGAGCCATTCAAATATTAGGCGTGTTTTATTTGACCATCACAAGCTAATAGCTAAATCATGGACAAATAAAACGCATTTAGCTTATTTCCTATTTTCGCTTAAAAATGAATTATGTTGGCAATGCGAGCTCGAACTCTCAGCTGTAATTTATTTGAAGGAAGATTGAATTTATAAATCAAATTTCTTTTTGTTTACCGCTTTTCTATAATATTGTGATCTTTTCAGGAATCAACAATCATTATTAGATCCGGGATAGTCAAAATAAATATGGATAAAATTTTTATTGCTTTGTTTTTATTTTTATCTGTCAAAATTGGGTTTCTCGCTATTGCTAACTACTTTTTTTTTAGAAAAAACCAAACTATTGTGAATGAAAAAAAGTTGTAAACTAATAGCTTAATTTGCTGGTCAAATAAAACACGCCTATTATTTAAATAGTGCCATATGCAACTATGTTTACCTTTTTCTATCAGCTCAATTTCTATTTTCTTTTTTCATTTTGACAATAAATACAATTTATTTGTTTACATAAATCAGCTGCCTTTTAATTTTTTGGATACCAAATGTGAATAATGGTGAAACGCAGGAAACTTAAGTCCAAAGTTAAATAAAAATTAAAATGAAATGGAACTTAATTTCCAATTTAAAAAAAAAAACACAATTTGAATAACCGGCTGTAAATGATTTGTTTTTTAAATATTATTTAAAGTAACAAAGAGCAAACAGTTCAAGCGGTTGGAGTATTTAATGCAAACCAGACAAAGAAAGCATCTGGTGAAGTACATTCACATTTTTTAGTTTTTCTTTTTTTATTCTATAGTAAAGAAACAATATTTAGGTCATTTTAAGTATATTTATAATTCGCTCTAATAATTTAATTTAATCGTATATATTCTTTCTTTCAAACATTGTGACTCATTCAAAGAAAGTTCAGTTAAGTATTATCGTGTAACCAGGTATGAAAATAAATTAAATTCTAAAAAAATAAAACTAAACCTAAAAAATTTCGTTTACCACATAATGCATACTAGAGGAGAAATACTTACATACTAGCGGTTATATAAGGACGGCGTGGCGGATAGCCTGGAAACCTGGAGTAATTCATAAATCTGGGCTGTACTCCTGAATCTGGTCGCTAATGCTGTTGGTTCTAAACTTACACTTCATTTGGTGTAATGCTACTGAAGTGTAGTCGCCAGAGTAATTGCCCTGGCTACTAAACAAGTTTTCATACTTATCACAATATCCTAGAATATGCAGATAAAAAACCTATGTTTATATTTTTGGTAAGCACAGTTTGTAGTATTTTGTAGCATTGCTCAAAATTGTGAAAGCATTCGAGAAATAAAACATAAAGACATGGGAAATATTGACTTTCATTGAAATTTAAAATCGTGTTCATTGGTAAATTTTATTTCTTATTTGTGCGTTTGTCCTGAAATAACAAGTTGTCTGTACATTAATGTATTTATTGTTCAATATGATTCTTGTGGGCAATTTTAAAGAACCTGGAAAATTACATAATAGGGGTGTATTATGTATCTATACTCGACTGTTTGGTGATTTGGATTTCTGTTGCTATTGCTTTTGGTGAGCAGCAGGCTAGCGTCAATTTTTGGTAGTCGTCGGCAGTCTCATAAAATGGTACATACATATATTAACTTTGTTCTAACAAGTTATATATAGCCATGGTCACGAACATAGCACATTTATTTATAAGAAGCAATAAACGCATATAGGTACAATTCATAAAGATATTTAAAAGAGTAAAACGGAGTAAATAGTATGATTACATATTTATGCATTTAAGTAAAAAATAGCAAATGTTCTGGAATGTAAGCATATATACGAAATATATGTTATTAAAATATGTAAAATTAATTTTCAAAAAGTTCCAATGTATTGAAAGCTGGGAATTAATTTTATCAACAAAATGTTTCCAAGTCGACTGCGACCAAGCAACGGGCAAAAAATTTACCGTAAAAAATCACATGAAGCAAACAGTCGACGCTAGCTGCAGCTCACCGAAACAATAGCAACAGAAATCAAAATCAACAAACAGTCGAGTACATCAATTTTTGCGACTGCGACTGCCGACGACTGCTAAAAATTGACGCTAACAGCTGCTCACCAAAAGCAATAGCAACAGAAATCAAAATCTGCAAACAGTCGAGTACATCAATTTTTGCGACTGCGATTGCCGACGACTGCCGACTTATTATCATGATCGAACCAAGAAGCAAAAAAATGAAAACGATGACTGCTATTTGATTTTTGTAACTGTTTGATTTTTGCCACTGCTTCGACTGTGACTTCGGTTTTTTTCCGAAGCAGAAGTCGAAGCAAAAGCAAATGAAATGAAATTGCCGGCTGTTTTTTAAACACTGTCTATAATTACCTGAGTATAGTCGCTCAAAGGCTACCGTAGAAAAATACATTAGAAGAGGCTACTGGCGAATATGATAGGCTACTGAACGCCAGTCGCCATTTTTTTTTTATATTTATTACTATCAACTCTGTTGTTGTTGTAGCGGTTATTTATCCCTGCCTGAAAAGAAGAGCATAAATCTAGTTGTCGTCGAAATCATCTAACGGGAGGCCCTGGAAACGTGCTGTTTCGACAGAGTTGGACCAAAGGGAAAGGGATGTTAGATGAGTAGGGTTCGTTGGGCATACAAAGAGGTGGTTAGAATCATGCGGGGACTCGTTGCATGCGGTAGATGTATTTTGTATGTCGGGGTTCAGTCTGGATAAGTAGGAGTTTAACCTGCTACAATATCCAAATTGAAGTTGCGCAAGGGTCACTCTGGTTTCACGTGGCAACTCGAGCTCTTTGTCTGCTATAGGTGGTGGTTTGGTTCCAAGGACGCCATTCACTGGAAGGGAGCCTATGAAGGTGTTGATAGCTCCACTGTGAAAGGCGTTTAGAGCGTGTCTAAAACTGTTTGCGTCCGCAGTCTGGTCGGTATATGGATTGAGTTCGTCGACGTGTTCTAGGAATGATCTCTTGATGCACCTAGGGGGCGGTTCTGCTTCCAGCAAGTGACTACATGGGCGATTTCTACGAAAAAAATTGGTGTCGTCAAGAGACATCCTGTTGCTGTTCGGAGTGCGGTGTTTTGGTACGTCTGTAGCTTCCTCTGCTGCGTGTCACTGCATCCAGCGACCATACCGGTGCTGCGTAATTTACGACCGGCCGGCCGATATCCTTGTAAGTGGCCAGCAACGTTTCTTTGTCCTTCACTCAAGTACTACCGGCTAGCGACTTCAGGATTTTGTTGCGGCTCTGTACTTTAGTGAAGAGAAGAAGCGAGAAAGTTCAGGGAGGTAGCTGTTCACTTTCGAACACATGTCATCGATGCCTGTGCCCGACGTCATTATCGTACAATCATCTCCGTAGGAGGTAACAGAAAATCCCTCTGTTGGTTGAGGAAGTTTGGAGATATAGAAATTAAACAGTAATGGGGAGAGGACACCGCCCTGTGGAACCCATTGTTTAATTTTCCTAAGTTTCGATGTTTTACCTCAGTTCATAATCCATCTCTTCAGCCCCGGAGAAAGTATTGTTTGTTCGATGTCTTCTAGTAGCATTGTTTAGTTGACCGTGTCAAAAGCTTTTGACAGGTCCAACGCTACTAGGAAGGTTCTCTTACAGGGTGGTTTTTGATAAAGACCATGAACTATCTGGGCATTTATGACGCTAAGTTCTGTGGTGGTACTGTGCACTTTACGGAAACACTTCGGTTCAGGTGGTACGTGTGTGTCGGGAGCAGTAAGGCCTCAAGTGTCTTCACTACTGGGGAAAGAAGAGTTATCGGGCGATAGGACTCGCCTAGGTTGGCGGGTTTCAGTAGTGGAACCTCTCTTTCGATTTTCCGCATATCGGGTATTTTAAGAGTGGTTAGCGACAAATTAAGTACCTTGGCGAGAAATTCTACTCCCGTTGAACCTAGGTGTTTTAACATTAAAGAATTGATTCCGTATTTCATTTCAACCCGGTTTGGCAGGGTTTGGCAGGCATTTGACGGTTGACCAGAGCTTGCTCACACCAGTGGAAAGATTACAGGACTTCAAGTGCTCTACCCATTTCGTCCGTTTATAGTTATTTACCAGTTGTCGAATCTCCAAATTAATATCCCTTATGAAGGAATCACAGGGATCGACCTGGCGTAAGGAGTCACGCTCATTTCCTAAAACTGCCGCTTCAGTCGGGAAATTGGGGCTCATGTTAGCAATTCTTCCTGCTGGCATGAAACGAGCAGTAGCGTCGGTGATCACCTTGCGGAATTGACGATCGCCAACGATTACGTCCGTAGGAGTGGGAAGAGCGGCATTCTCGATGAATTCTGGGATGAGTTAGCTTTATTACAGTTAACATAGGTGCGGTTGTCCGCAGAAATAAAGTCGGGAGGTTTTTCAATCGAGATAATTATGGGCAGATGGTCTGATACAAGAGTTAGCATAGGTCGCCATGTTATGCTGTTTATCAGACCACTGCTAGCAATGGTGATGTCGGGCGAGAAGCTGCAAGTGATCATAATTCTGGTGGGGGCTTCGTCATTCATTGTGCAGAATGTCGAATCGTCCATCTGTTCTGCCAGCTCCATCCCTCTCCGATCATTTGACAGGCAAGAATGCCAAAGATCGTGGTGCGCGTTAAAGTCGCCAAGTACCAGTCGGTTTTCACCACGAAGTAGAGCACTAATATTCGGGTGATATCCTGTTGGGCAACTTGTAACTGGGGGGATGTATATATTAAATATTTCGAGCTTGACATCGCCTGACCGGACAGCTATACCCTGACATTCTAGGATAGTGTCCCTGCGGTCAATGTCACCTTCGATAAGACGATATTGCACGGTGTTGTGTAATATGAATGCTAGGCCTCCACCACTATCTCGCTCGCGATCTTTACGTAAAACGTTGAAAAGTGCACAACTCAGAATATCTGAGTGGCTTTTTAACTTGGTTTCTTGGACCGCAGCAAAATCAGCTATCTCCTCGATCTTGCTCTGGAGCCCGTTGTAGTTGAATTGTAAGAGTCGGGTGTGTCTTGGTGTTGCTGTCGTGACCCTGGGAGTGACGTACAGGTGAAGGTTGTTGCAGCTGTGTTACCCGCAAAGGAAAATGTCGCACTTCGGTGTTGTTTGTCGACTCCGATGTTGTTGGTTGCGGGGACAGATTCCTATTACACCATGGGGCAACGTACTATACACTCCAATCACGTGTGGTGCGCAGGCCGGAACAGGTCGGAAAATGACACCAGCCAGTGCTGGAGTTGCATCTGGCTGAGGTCACATTCCGACGTATTACGGCCTGACTCACGGAACAGACTGTGCGAGGGACCAGGAGTTGCCTTGAGGTCCTCGCACGAGGATTGGGGCTCTAAGTTGGCTACTCCCAAAGAGGGGTCGGCGCGTCGCGCGAACTAGGTGCAAGTTGCACTGCCGTAAAGGCAACAATGGCAGTATTGCGTTGACAGCATGGGGCCACATAACGTGTGGTCCACTCCCTATGAGTCTTAAGGCCTGAAAAGATCTTAAGATGGCTCCATCCATTGCATGTGTTGCACCTAACAAAGGTGGAATTTGGATGGAGGCTTTTAGCGCATACGCAGCAGAAAAATACATCAGGCCCTGGGTTGGACTCGTTGCCAGCCGGGAGTAAGAGGATATGGAGCAACCCTGCTGCAAGGCGTTGCTCCAATGACGTACAACTAGATTTAAAAGGGCAGCCCTTGACCGGATAAAATCCGGGTCAATTCCGGTGGCGTAGAACCGGCTGCGTTGGGAGTCGGACTATCAACCCTCATTGGGCCTAGTCATTGAATCCGCAGCGAATCATTGATTCCGGCGATATATTGCTTTACCACAAAGTGAGGATGTAAAACTGTTTTTCGACAAATGGGATAAATTCGATTAATCAAATTGTCTGTTGGAGAGCCTACGTTTTACTTTTGTGAAATTTCTTCTCAAAAAGTATTTAATTCGCCTGAAGCTCTTTGAAAAAATGCTTTCGCTATGTCGGGGAGGGAAAATATATATCGCTTTTAAACACCTTATATTTATTTGTGTTAGTCTGTTTTTGTCTCTGAAATACCCATTTAAACTATAATTTAGTCCGTCATCAGCAATTGTTTGCATAAAAACTTCCAAAGGGTTTATTTCTTTAAAATATCCGCAACTCACTAAACAACGGAAAGATTTCGCCCAATAATTTTCGATTTTGCGGATTCAATGATTATGTAAATGTAAATCTATCAACCTTGGAATGTATTTTTTCGAGTCATTCGAGCAAAATATATATTGAGCCATTCAAATATTAGGCGTGTTTTATTTGACCATCACAAGCTAATAGCTAAATCATGGACAAATAAAACGCATTTAGCTTATTTCCTATTTTCGCTTAAAAATGAATTATGTTGGCAATGCGAGCTCGAACTCTCAGCTGTAATTTATTTGAAGGAAGGTTGAATTTATAAATCAAATTTCTTTTTGTTTACCGCTTTTCTATAATATTGTGATCTTTTCAGGAATCAACAATCATTATTAGATCCGGGATAGTCAAAATAAATATGGATAAAATTTTTATTGCTTTGTTTTTATTTTTATCTGTCAAAATTGGGTTTCTCGCTATTGCTAACTACTTTTTTTTTAGAAAAAACCAAACTATTGTGAATGAAAAAAAGTTGTAAACTAATAGCTTAATTTGCTGGTCAAATAAAACACGCCTATTATTTAAATACTGCCATATGCAACTATGTTTACCTTTTTCTATCAGCTCAATTTCTATTTTCTTTTTTCATTTTGACAATAAATACAATTTATTTGTTTACATAAATCAGCTGCCTTTTAATTTTTTGGATACCAAATGTGAATAATGGTGAAACGCAGGAAACTTAAGTCCAAAGTTAAATAAAAATTAAAATGAAATGGAACTTAATTTCCAATTAAAAAAAAAAAACACAATTTGAATAACCGGCTGTAAATGATTTGTTTTTTAAATATTATTTAAAGTAACAAAGAGCAAACAGTTCAAGCGGTTGGAGTATTTAATGCAAACCAGACAAAGAAAGCATCTGGTGAAGTACATTCACATTTTTTAGTTTTTCTTTTTTTATTCTATAGTAAAGAAACAATATTTAGGTCATTTTAAGTATATTTATTATTCGCTCTAATAATTTAATTTAATCGTATATATTCTTTCTTTCAAACATTGTGACTCATTCATAAATCTGGGCTGTACTCCTGAATCTGGTCGCTAATGCTGTTGGTTCTAAACTTACACTTCATTTGGTGTAATGCTACTGAAGTGTAGTCGCCAGAGTAATTGCCCTGGCTACTAAACAAGTTTTCATACTTATCACAATATCCTAGAATATGCAGATAAAAAACCTATGTTTATATTTTTGGTAAGCACAGTTTGTAGTATTTTGTAGCATTGCTCAAAATTGTGAAAGCATTCGAGAAATAAAACATAAAGACATGGGAAATATTGACTTTCATTGAAATTTAAAATCGTGTTCATTGGTAAATTTTATTTCTTATTTGTGCGTTTGTCCTGAAATAACAAGTTGTCTGTACATTAATGTATTTATTGTTCAATATGATTCTTGTGGGCAATTTTAAAGAACCTGGAAAATTACATAATAGGGGTGTATTATGTATCTATACTCGACTGTTTGGTGATTTGGATTTCTGTTGCTATTGCTTTTGGTGAGCAGCAGGCTAGCGTCAATTTTTGGTAGTCGTCGGCAGTCTCATAAAATGGTACATACATATATTAACTTTGTTCTAACAAGTTATATATAGCCATGGTCACGAACATAGCACATTTATTTATAAGAAGCAATAAACGCATATAGGTACAATTCATAAAGATATTTAAAAGAGTAAAACGGAGTAAATAGTATGATTACATTTTTTATGCATTTAAGTAAAAAATAGCAAATGTTCTGGAATGTAAGCATATATACGAAATATATGTTATTAAAATATGTAAAATTAATTTTCAAAAAGTTCCAATGTATTGAAAGCTGGGAATTAATTTTATCAACAAAATGTTTCCAAGTCGACTGCGACCAAGCAACGGGCAAAAAATTTACCGTAAAATCACATGAAGCAAACAGTCGACGCTAGCTGCAGCTCACCGAAACAATAGCAACAGAAATCAAAATCAACAAACAGTCGAGTACATCAATTTTTGCGACTGCGACTGCCGACGACTGCTAAAAATTGACGCTAACAGCTGCTCACCAAAAGCAATAGCAACAGAAATCAAAATCTGCAAACAGTCGAGTACATCAATTTTTGCGACTGCGATTGCCGACGACTGCCGACTTATTATCATGATCGAACCAAGAAGCAAAAAAATGAAAACGATGACTGCTATTTGATTTTTGTAACTGTTTGATTTTTGCCACTGCTTCGACTGTGACTTCGGTTTTTTTCCGAAGCAGAAGTCGAAGCAAAAGCAAATGAAATGAAATTGCCGGCTGTTTTTTAAACACTGTCTATAATTACCTGAGTATAGTCGCTCAAAGGCTACCGTAGAAAAATACATTAGAAGAGGCTACTGGCGAATATGATAGGCTACTGAACGCCAGTCGCCATTTTTTTTTTATATTTATTACTATCAACTCTGTTGTTGTTGTAGCGGTTATTTATCCCTGCCTGAAAAGAAGAGCATAAATCTAGTTGTCGTCGAAATCATCTAACGGGAGGCCCTGGAAACGTGCTGTTTCGACAGAGTTGGACCAAAGGGAAAGGGATGTTAGATGAGTAGGGTTCGTTGGGCATACAAAGAGGTGGTTAGAATCATGCGGGGACTCGTTGCATGCGGTAGATGTATTTTGTATGTCGGGGTTCAGTCTGGATAAGTAGGAGTTTAACCTGCTACAATATCCAAATTGAAGTTGCGCAAGGGTCACTCTGGTTTCACGTGGCAACTCGAGCTCTTTGTCTGCTATAGGTGGTGGTTTGGTTCCAAGGACGCCATTCACTGGAAGGGAGCCTATGAAGGTGTTGATAGCTCCACTGTGAAAGGCGTTTAGAGCGTGTCTAAAACTGTTTGCGTCCGCAGTCTGGTCGGTATATGGATTGAGTTCGTCGACGTGTTCTAGGAATGATCTCTTGATGCACCTAGGGGGCGGTTCTGCTTCCAGCAAGTGACTACATGGGCGATTTCTACGAAAAAAATTGGTGTCGTCAAGAGACATCCTGTTGCTGTTCGGAGTGCGGTGTTTTGGTACGTCTGTAGCTTCCTCTGCTGCGTGTCACTGCATCCAGCGACCATACCGGTGCTGCGTAATTTACGACCGGCCGGCCGATATCCTTGTAAGTGGCCAGCAACGTTTCTTTGTCCTTCACTCAAGTACTACCGGCTAGCGACTTCAGGATTTTGTTGCGGCTCTGTACTTTAGTGAAGAGAAGAAGCGAGAAAGTTCAGGGAGGTAGCTGTTCACTTTCGAACACATGTCATCGATGCCTGTGCCCGACGTCATTATCGTACAATCATCTCCGTAGGAGGTAACAGAAAATCCCTCTGTTGGTTGATGAAGTTTGGAGATATAGAAATTAAACAGTAATGGGGAGAGGACACCGCCCTGTGGAACCCATTGTTTAATTTTCCTAAGTTTCGATGTTTTACCTCAGTTCATAATCCATCTCTTCAGCCCCGGAGAAAGTATTGTTTGTTCGATGTCTTCTAGTAGCATTGTTTAGTTGACCGTGTCAAAAGCTTTTGACAGGTCCAACGCTACTAGGAAGGTTCTCTTACAGGGTGGTTTTTGATAAAGACCATGAACTATCTGGGCATTTATGACGCTAAGTTCTGTGGTGGTACTGTGCACTTTACGGAAACACTTCGGTTCAGGTGGTACGTGTGTGTCGGGAGCAGTAAGGCCTCAAGTGTCTTCACTACTGGGGAAAGAAGAGTTATCGGGCGATAGGACTCGCCTAGGTTGGCGGGTTTCAGTAGTGGAACCTCTCTTTCGATTTTCCGCATATCGGGTATTTTAAGAGTGGTTAGCGACAAATTAAGTACCTTGGCGAGAAATTCTACTCCCGTTGAACCTAGGTGTTTTAACATTAAAGAATTGATTCCGTATTTCATTTCAACCCGGTTTGGCAGGGTTTGGCAGGCATTTGACGGTTGACCAGAGCTTGCTCACACCAGTGGAAAGATTACAGGACTTCAAGTGCTCTACCCATTTCGTCCGTTTATAGTTATTTACCAGTTGTCGAATCTCCAAATTAATATCCCTTATGAAGGAATCACAGGGATCGACCTGGCGTAAGGAGTCACGCTCATTTCCTAAAACTGCCGCTTCAGTCGGGAAATTGGGGCTCATGTTAGCAATTCTTCCTGCTGGCATGAAACGAGCAGTAGCGTCGGTGATCACCTTGCGGAATTGACGATCGCCAACGATTACGTCCGTAGGAGTGGGAAGAGCGGCATTCTCGATGAATTCTGGGATGAGTTAGCTTTATTACAGTTAACATAGGTGCGGTTGTCCGCAGAAATAAAGTCGGGAGGTTTTTCAATCGAGATAATTATGGGCAGATGGTCTGATACAAGAGTTAGCATAGGTCGCCATGTTATGCTGTTTATCAGACCACTGCTAGCAATGGTGATGTCGGGCGAGAAGCTGCAAGTGATCATAATTCTGGTGGGGGCTTCGTCATTCATTGTGCAGAATGTCGAATCGTCCATCTGTTCTGCCAGCTCCATCCCTCTCCGATCATTTGACAGGCAAGAATGCCAAAGATCGTGGTGCGCGTTAAAGTCGCCAAGTACCAGTCGGTTTTCACCACGAAGTAGAGCACTAATATTCGGGTGATATCCTGTTGGGCAACTTGTAACTGGGGGGATGTATATATTAAATATTTCGAGCTTGACATCGCCTG
Organism: Zeugodacus cucurbitae; assembly: GCF_028554725.1. NCBI lineage: Eukaryota > Metazoa > Arthropoda > Insecta > Diptera > Tephritidae > Zeugodacus > Zeugodacus cucurbitae. The sequence goes on from NC_071668.1 coordinate 38,940,624, forward strand.
ACCGGACAGCTATACCCTGACATTCTAGGATAGTGTCCCTGCGGTCAATGTCACCTTCGATAAGACGATATTGCACGGTGTTGTGTAATATGAATGCTAGGCCTCCACCACTATCTCGCTCGCGATCTTTACGTAAAACGTTGAAAAGTGCACAACTCAGAATATCTGAGTGGCTTTTTAACTTGGTTTCTTGGACCGCAGCAAAATCAGCTATCTCCTCGATCTTGCTCTGGAGCCCGTTGTAGTTGAATTGTAAGAGTCGGGTGTGTCTTGGTGTTGCTGTCGTGACCCTGGGAGTGACGTACAGGTGAAGGTTGTTGCAGCTGTGTTACCCGCAAAGGAAAATGTCGCACTTCGGTGTTGTTTGTCGACTCCGATGTTGTTGGTTGCGGGGACAGATTCCTATTACACCATGGGGCAACGTACTATACACTCCAATCACGTGTGGTGCGCAGGCCGGAACAGGTCGGAAAATGACACCAGCCAGTGCTGGAGTTGCATCTGGCTGAGGTCACATTCCGACGTATTACGGCCTGACTCACGGAACAGACTGTGCGAGGGACCAGGAGTTGCCTTGAGGTCCTCGCACGAGGATTGGGGCTCTAAGTTGGCTACTCCCAAAGAGGGGTCGGCGCGTCGCGCGAACTAGGTGCAAGTTGCACTGCCGTAAAGGCAACAATGGCAGTATTGCGTTGACAGCATGGGGCCACATAACGTGTGGTCCACTCCCTATGAGTCTTAAGGCCTGAAAAGATCTTAAGATGGCTCCATCCATTGCATGTGTTGCACCTAACAAAGGTGGAATTTGGATGGAGGCTTTTAGCGCATACGCAGCAGAAAAATACATCAGGCCCTGGGTTGGACTCGTTGCCAGCCGGGAGTAAGAGGATATGGAGCAACCCTGCTGCAAGGCGTTGCTCCAATGACGTACAACTAGATTTAAAAGGGCAGCCCTTGACCGGATAAAATCCGGGTCAATTCCGGTGGCGTAGAACCGGCTGCGTTGGGAGTCGGACTATCAACCCTCATTGGGCCTAGTCATTGAATCCGCAGCGAATCATTGATTCCGGCGATATATTGCTTTACCACAAAGTGAGGATGTAAAACTGTTTTTCGACAAATGGGATAAATTCGATTAATCAAATTGTCTGTTGGAGAGCCTACGTTTTACTTTTGTGAAATTTCTTCTCAAAAAGTATTTAATTCGCCTGAAGCTCTTTGAAAAAATGCTTTCGCTATGTCGGGGAGGGAAAATATATATCGCTTTTAAACACCTTATATTTATTTGTGTTAGTCTGTTTTTGTCTCTGAAATACCCATTTAAACTATAATTTAGTCCGTCATCAGCAATTGTTTGCATAAAAACTTCCAAAGGGTTTATTTCTTTAAAATATCCGCAACTCACTAAACAACGGAAAGATTTCGCCCAATAATTTTCGATTTTGCGGATTCAATGATTATGTAAATGTAAATCTATCAACCTTGGAATGTATTTTTTCGAGTCATTCGAGCAAAATATATATTGAGCCATTCAAATATTAGGCGTGTTTTATTTGACCATCACAAGCTAATAGCTAAATCATGGACAAATAAAACGCATTTAGCTTATTTCCTATTTTCGCTTAAAAATGAATTATGTTGGCAATGCGAGCTCGAACTCTCAGCTGTAATTTATTTGAAGGAAGGTTGAATTTATAAATCAAATTTCTTTTTGTTTACCGCTTTTCTATAATATTGTGATCTTTTTAGGAATCAACAATCATTATTAGATCCGGGATAGTCAAAATAAATATGGATAAAATTTTTATTGCTTTGTTTTTATTTTTATCTGTCAAAATTGGGTTTCTCGCTATTGCTAACTACTTTTTTTTTAGAAAAAACCAAACTATTGTGAATGAAAAAAAGTTGTAAACTAATAGCTTAATTTGCTGGTCAAATAAAACACGCCTATTATTTAAATACTGCCATATGCAACTATGTTTACCTTTTTCTATCAGCTCAATTTCTATTTTCTTTTTTCATTTTGACAATAAATACAATTTATTTGTTTACATAAATCAGCTGCCTTTTAATTTTTTGGATACCAAATGTGAATAATGGTGAAACGCAAGAAACTTAAGTCCAAAGTTAAATAAAAATTAAAATGAAATGGAACTTAATTTTCAATTAAAAAAAAAAACACAATTTGAATAACCGGCTGTAAATGATTTGTTTTTTAAATATTATTTAAAGTAACAAAGAGCAAACAGTTCAAGCGGTTGGAGTATTTAATGCAAACCAGACAAAGAAAGCATCTGGTGAAGTACATTGGAACGGCTTTGCAGCAGAAATAACCATCATATAGGACTGGAAAGGAATGACAGAGGATAATATTTTATTATACAATTGTTTTGGGTAATTTTTATTAAGATTGGATTTACTTCCGCAGGTAGCGATATTAATATGCAGATGTTGCAGTTCTGTTATAGGAGCTGAAATGTGCACATGTGTCCTATCAATCCGATTAAACCCGTGCATTCTGTTTCATTGCTTATTATTTATTAATTTAGTAATATTTTGCTCTATTACACTTTGTTTTGGGTATATTTTCTGTTGCATCAATGTGATCACTTCTGTTAGAATCACTCACATTGTATTTAAGTTGTCAAATTACCGAAGTTATTCCCTTGGCATTTTTGATAGCTACCTTCAACAAAGAATCGTAGCGCTGCCCAAAACTTCAGAATTGGAAGGATAGTTTTTCAATCTGTTTGAAGATATACAAGTGGAAGATCCAAAGGATTGGAAAGATCTCTAATTTGCCGTAGAATTAATGCCACTTTCGATATTCCCGACTCATGAGAAATATTTAATAACTACTCAAGATAGTTATTTTTTACATCTTAATTCAAATAAATTATTTTTGTACACGTATTTGCATTTATAACTGCACAAATTGTGACTCACATTTGAACAATCTTGCCAAGTACTTTCAAAATAGTGGAAAAATGTAAACTCAGGGCTGTTATCTGCGTATTCTAGGATTTTGATAATTATATTTGATTTAAAATAAACGCGTTCTTATGGGCACAGTTTTCAGACAACAACACGACTTCGCGACAGCAGGATTGAAGTTGTCGATGTCGCCAAATTACAAATGTTTCGAATTTTCTCGACGACATTGGCAGCTCTAGAGCTGCCAATAATACGTGAAATATAAACTTATTCAAAGTTCTAACAAGTATGACGTTATTTTGCCAGCATTTTTTGAACATTACACCATTGGATTGTTACTTTCAGCATACAGTGCCTTTCAAAAATATTGGGAAATTTAAATTTTAGATTCACACCACATTTCATTTTAGGTTTGTAGGCAGATCTCTGAAAATACAGAAGATCTCACTTAGACAGCTTAGAGCGCTGTCCGTTGTGATATCAGTAAACTCCCTGTGGATTTAGCAAAACGTTTGGAATCTGTTACGAGTTTCGTTACTGGGCTGATGTCGATTGCAGCCAATTCGGATCGCCCAAAAAGGGCCTTCCGAGGTGTTTCGACCTCAGTCTGGTAAAAGCTGAACAGTGGAGAAAGAAATGCTTAAATGATTCTACCTCGCCTTCTTCCATACAGCTTTGGAAACTTCCATCTGCCACGATCTTAAGTTTCAACGCAGATGGACCTTGCCCAGAGAAAGCAGTTCAAAAGACCTTTTACGCTCCACAGAGGCCAAAAGACTTCGCAACTGCACAGGTGCTGGTTGTTGACCAGCGTTTGGTGAGCTTATGCCTAGTCTGCATGTCCAGTGCTCTTACGCTGGTGGACCATGGACTACCAACCCGCTCCCATTCCGACGTCGATGTTGCTAGGGTACCCTTTCTTGCAAGCTGGTCCGTTTTACAGTTAACAACGATTCCGCGATGACCGAGTACCCACACGAGTCGGATAGCAAAACAACTAGAAGCTATTGATAAGCATGTAAGACTCTCCTTTACTAGTCTAGAGTGTACTGTTTTCGATTCCAATGGTAGCATTGCCGCTCTGCTGCCGGCGTGAGTACATACCTCTCTAAAAGAGAGCACCATACGGAGCAGTGTGTCCACTGCGACTTTAATCGCAGCGACCTCTGCTTGAAAGACACTGCAGTGGTCAGGTAGCCTAAAGCTGGTGTTAATAGAGAGCCTACGGCAAAAATCTCCCCCTCCCACTTTCCCCATTAGCTTCGATCCATCCGTGCAATAACTAACTTCACTTCTCCTCCATTGACTTCTTCCCACATATCCCTCCTTGGTACGTGCGCAGAGAAGAAACCTCTAGGGGACGGTTCTGTGGTGCAGTGATGCAATCGAACCTACGGAGAATTTCAGAGTGACAGCGACCTTTGCCGCAGCGCACACACCGGCAATATCAACAGGAAATACCCCCTCCCACCTTTCCCCTAAGCTTCGATCCATCCGTGAAAAAGCTGACTGCACTTCTCCTCCATTGACTTCTACCTTCCCACATATCCCTCGTAGGTTTATGTGCAGAGAAGAAGCCTCTAGGGGACGGTTCCGCGGTGCAGTGGTCCAAGTAGTCAGGGATGCAATCGAACCGACAAATTTCAGAATGCCCCTGTTTGGGACCGATCAAGTACCCAGCGTCTCTGAGTCTAACAGCGACCTTTGCCGCAGTGCACCTACCGGCGATATCAACGGTGCGACGTGTAAAATGGTATTTAGAGCCATTGTTGGTGTTGTTCTTAGCGCTCCGCTGATTCCAATGAGAGCCGTTCTTTGGACACGCTCCAGCAGCTTAGCTAGTGTGACTTTCTCGAGTGCCCTCCACCAGACGTCAACGCCATAGAACATTATAGGTTTAATAATGGTCTCATACAACCATAAAACCACTTTCGGTGAGAGACCCCACCTTTTTCCAATAGCCCCTCTACAGCAGTAAAGAGCTACCGAAGACTTTCTCATTATCTCCTTAATATTTGGCTTCCATGAGAGTTTCCTATCAAGGATAAGCCACAAGGTATTTCATCTTGTCCGCAGGTTGCTGACTGGAGTCTACCAATGAGGGCAGAGTGGCATTTGGAATTTTGTATCTTCTTGTGAATAAGACGAGTTCCGTTTTACGCGGGTTTATGGCCAAGCCACTTCTATGCAACAAGCGGATTACCACTTCTAGGTAACCTTGGGTCATCTCATATACGGTGTTAAGGAATTTTCCTTTGACCAAAAGGGCTACATCATCAGCACAAGCCGTCACTCGACAGCCTTGATTTTCAAGTTCTGTAAAATATGGGTAGAAATACAAAAGAATCTTCCTCGGAAGAAAGTAAGATAATATTGAATTTACGGAATTAAGGGGAAAGAAATATCTTGTCCTAGAAAAATACTCCTTCAGGAATCCACAGCATTTTTCAGAGGAAGTTGATAGTTGTTACTTAGGACAGAGATCAGGAATGTCTGAAACTTTTAAGTATAGTGATAAGTCATTAGTAATAAGAAAATTCAATGGAATTTTTGACAGAATAGTCGTTTGCGTTTCACAGTAAATGATTATTTCCTATAAAATTTTGTTATGATAATACTATATGTAACACAATGGAAAACATATGTTTTACAAATGCCTTGTATAAAAAAATGTTTCACAAATCGAAATTATTATTGATAAAAAAATAAATTTGCGATGAAAATATATCTATTTGAATAATGGAATTGGATAGAAACAATGGGACATGGACAATGGGGCACCTAATAAGCAGCTGGCTAACGGGAAATTTTTCCCAGCTGAGATCACATGTGGCTCAAGCAGCTCACGACTTCCGGTCTTAGATCAAGTATCCTCTGGGTAGCCAACAGACATCCGTTTGGAGGCGAGCTAAAGTGAGAAGGCGAAACCCGCCTATGCGGTTGTGCGTACGGTTTGGGACCCACCACATAAAAACACCCCCCAATGAAAAAGAAAAAACAGCCTCGGATGAGAGACCCCAATTTTAATGACGACCACTGCAAACGTTTAAAGGTCTACGAAACAAGGGCATGCACCTGGAATGTCCGGACCCTTAATTGGGAAGGTGTCTCTGCCCAGCTGGTTGATGTCCTCGTAAGAGTAAAGGCTGACATCACCGCAATCCAAGAAATGCGATGGACGGGACAAGGACGGAAGAAGGTGGGTCCTTGTGACATCTACTACAGCGGCCATATAAAGGAGCGCAAATTCGGTGTGGGATTCGTGTGGGAGAGAGACTCCGTCGTCGAGTCCTGGCATTCACTCCGGTGGATGAACGGCTAGCCACAATCCGCATCAAAGCGAGGTTCTTCAACATATCGCTGATTTGCGCCCACGCCCCGACGGAAGAGAAGGACGAAGTGATCAAAGATGCCTTCTATGAGCGCCTAGAACGCCTCCATGACGAAACATCACCAAACGGTCTGAGGCTGATCGACTTCGCCGGGGCCCGAAATATGGTCGTCTGTAGTACTAGATTCCAGCATAAGAAAATCCATCAAGCTACTTGGCTGTCCCCGGATCGAATCATTCGCAACCAGATCAATCATGTTGTGATAGATGGACGACATGTCTCCAGTGTTTTTGATGTGCGTACGCTTCGTGGTCCCAACATCGACTCGGACCACTATCTTGTAGCAGCTAAGATACGCACCCGCCTGCCCTGCCTACTGCCTACGCACCCTGTGTAGAAAAGCGCACACGTCAACAAACCCAAGGAAGGTTCGTCATCGAGAAGCAGCAATCACAACCGACAGCCGAACGATTTTCTACTCGACTTGCACTCCTGCTCTCTGAGAGCACTCATCAGCACCTCGGTATAAGGGAGCTGTGGAACGGCATATCAAACTCCTTACGTACAGCTGCAACCGAAACCATTGGTTTTCGGAAAAGCCAAAAAAACAGCTGGTATGACGAGGATTGTCGTCTCGCAGTGGAGAGAAAACAGACTGCCTACCTCGCAATGTTGCGATCGACCGCAACACGAGCGGGATGGGAAAGATACCGAGAGCTGAAGAGGGAAGCGAGACGCATTTGCAGACAAAAAAAGAAAGAGGCCGAAATGCGTGAGTATGAAGAGCTTGACAAGCTGGCCGACAGGGGTAATGCTCGAAAATTTTACGAAAAGATCCGGCGACTAACTGAAGGTTTCAAGACCGGAGCGCATTCCTGTAGGACCCCCAGAGGTGATCTAGTTATTGATGACCAGAATACACTGACTTTGTGGAGGGAACACTTCTCCAGCCTGCTGAATGGCAGTGAAAGTACAACACCAGGAGATGGCGAACCCGATTCCCCAATCGACGACGATGGAGCAGATGTTCCATTGCCCGACCGCGAAGAAATTCGAATAGCAATTACCCGCTTGAAGAACAATAAGGCGGCGGGGTCTGATGGATTACCGGCCGAGCTATTCAAATACGGCGGCGAAGAGCTGATAAGGTGCTTGCATCAGCTTCTTTGTAGAATATGGTCGGAAGAAAGCATGCCTGACGATTGACAAAGTACACTGTACTCTGCCCAATACACAAAAAGGGAGACACCACAATTTGCGCCAATTACCGTGGGATAAGTCTCCTCAACATCGCGTATAAGGTTCTGTCGAGCGTATTGTGTGAAAGACTAAAGCCCACCGTCAACAAACTGATTGGACCTTATCAGCGTACCTTTAGACCTGGAAAATCAATAACAGACCAGATATTCACCATGCGCTATATTTTGGAGAAGACCCTTCAAAATAGGACCGACACACACCATCTCTTTGTCGACTTTAAAGCTGCTTTCGACAGCACGAAAAGGAGCTGCCTTTATGCCGCGATGTCTGAATTTGGTATCCCCGCAAAACTAATACGGCTGTGTAAGCTGACGTTGAGCAACACCAAAAGCTCCGTCAGGATCGGGAAGGACTTCTCCGAGCCGTTCGATACCAGACGAGGTTTCAGACAAGGTGACTCACTCTCGTGTGATTTCTTTAACCTGATGCTGGAGAAAATAATACGAGCTGCAGAGCTAAATCGAGAAGGTACAATCTTCTATAAGAGTGTACAGCTACTGGCGTACGCCGATGATATCGATATCATCGGAAACAACACCCGCGCCGTTAGTTCTGCTTTTTCCAGACTGGATAAGGAAGCGAAGCGTATGGGTCTGGTGGTGAACGAGGACAAGACGAAATATCTCCTGTCGTCAAACAAACAGTCAGCGCATTCGCGTCTTGGCTCCCACGTCACTGTTGACAGTCATAACGTTGAAGTTGTAGATAATTTCGTCTACCTGGGAACCAGCATTAACACCAATAACAATGTCAGCCTGGAAATCCAACGCAGAATCACTCTCGCCAACAGGTGCTACTATGGACTAAATAGGCAATTGAAAAGTAAAGTCCTCTCTCGACGAACAAAATCCAAACTCTACAAGTCTCTCATCATTCCCGTCCTACTTTACGGTGCAGAAGCGTGGACGATGTCAACATCCGATGAGACGGCACTAGGAGTTTTCGAGAGAAAGGTTTTGCGGAAGATTTATGGTCCCTTAAGAATTGGCAACGGCGAATACCGCAGACGATGGAACGATGAGCTGTATGTGTTATTCGACGACATAGACATAGTCCAGCGAATAAAAAAAACAGCGGCTACGCTGGCTAGGTCATGTTGTCCGAATGGATGAAAGTGCTCCAGCTCTGAAAGTATTCGATGCAGTACCCGCTGGTGGAAACAGAGGAAGAGGGAGACCTCCACTCCGATGGAAGGACCAGGTGGAGAGGGACCTGGCTTCGCTTGGAATAACCAATTGGCGCCAAACTGCCAGAAGGCGCGTGGCGCGCTGTTTTGGACTCGGCTATAACCGCGTAAGCGGTGTCTACGCCAGTCAAGAAGAAGAAGAAGAGATCACTTGATCGATTTACTTTTTAAATAAACGCTCTGTAAAATGGAAAACTAAAAATATATAAATATAATATATGAATAGTTTTAAAAACTCTTTTTTTAAACAATTTGAATTATAATTAAATTTTGAACAACCCTTTCACGACAACCATGCCATTGGTTGTTGTGTTTTTAACGCGAGGAAATCTTTTATTATTCCATATTTTAATTACACTTAAACACCACCATTGGCTACTTTAAAACTCGAACAAAATATGATGGCTTAAAACTCGAACAAAAATGTTCCATTATTTTATACGCGAAAACATATAATATACGATATACGTATGTAAATATTCGAACTGTTGTTTGTTAACTTGTCCACGTCAGTATCCAGAAGTTGTGCAACGGCCGATGCGGGCACTATTGTTGTTAGATGCGTATTGTTTTATTAAAAGGCGCCTTATTGGCGACTAGTAACGGTACTTTTCTTTTGAATTCGCTATACTGGCGGATATACTGATATTCTTCATGAGCAAACGTAATCGTGCGCGGTTCAGGTCAAGTGTATTTTGTTGCATTATGGGACGAAAATTAAATGTTTTGAGCTTAGCAAAAAAGGCGAAATAATTAATGCAGTCAAAAATGGTGAATGTGTTACAACTCTATCCAAAAAGTTCAAGATTGCAAAGTTCCCAAGTTAGGGTAAGTTACTTTGGAGAAGTGCTGGAAAATATTTTAATATTTGCCAACCGGGAAGACGATGACGAAGATGATGTTCCGTTTAATCTTTTGGAAAACCAAATGGAAGCAGAAGCCAAAAAATTGGAAAATGAAGCTGCAAATATTCTCAAAGGCTTAAATCCTGAGGTATGGTGGTGATTCAAAATAAAACAAGTAAGGAAGGGCTAAGTTCGGGTATAACCGAACATTTAATACTCTCGCAATTTATTTATTTAATTTTATCAATATAACATATAATTTGGACTACATATTCGTCATATATATGGTATAAAGTCAATTGAAAGTTGGAAATCCTAGTTTTAGGTATATAAGATGTAGGTGAAGTGATTACCCGATTTCAAAATTTTACTGTTTTATATAAAATAACTTTTTTTGTAATAAAACACTTAAATACGTTTAAAATGTGGCATGTGAATCTTCAAATTGTTGAAGAACCAACATGTAATATTGCAAAACACTTATCGATAGTCAAGTTTTATCAGCATCGAAAATCATCATATGGAACGAATCGCGCATAAACGTGCATTTCAAGTACATAACTGAAAACTAAAAGATCTACACAATGACTCGACAGCTTTTGGAGGGTCAATCATTTTACTATCTGGCGATTTCTGCCAGTAATTCCAAGATCAACTGCTGCCTCAAATCATCGAATCTATGACGTTATGTGTATGAACTTCAGTTAACAACAAAAATGAGAGTTTTGTTGCTGAACGATACACCTGTTGAAGATATTTCCGAGCAATAACTGACTATTGGTAATGACCGAGTACATTTCGACGAATCGAACAGATTTCCAATTTCTGTAACTTTGTCTTATCGAATAACGAACTTATCAACAAAGTGTTATCAATCACTAAAATGATGAATGGTTGAGTGAGCCATCAATTTCCGCGGTTAATAATAAAGAAGTAGATTACTTAAACTCCGTATTCACCTAATTCACTATGAGATCATTGGTACACTTCATTCATTCAAATCTATTGACTGTGTAATAAACGAATATGAAGCCACCAACTATCCAACTGTGCCCCATTTATTAGCTTGTTTTGAAGTTATACCTCTTATACGACTTCGGAAAAGGTTGCGATAATTGTTTAACGCTGCAGTGGAGAGGGAAAAGCGTTGAACAATTATCGCGAGAGAGAGAGAATGAGAATAAAGCAGAGAACTTAAAGCACTTGCCATGCTTATGCCACTTGAGCAATTCCTGTTTTTGTAGAACAATGTTTAAATTTTTGGTTGGTGACATATTCACATGTATGTTTGTATGCTTGTGCATTATTTGTTTTTCTTTCGTTTCTGTTTCATTTCTGCGATTTCTCAACTATTTTGTGTGACTTTTGGTTGAAATACTCTGCGTTGGCCATTGAAAAGTTAAAGTTATTTTGTTAGTGTAAAAGGAACAATATGCCTCTCTCATTTGCAATTGCAAATATGCAAGACCATTTGCACCAGATTGTGAATTGCCCTAGTATATATATATAATAAGTACAGTACGCATATGTATGTTTGTATGCTTGCGCATTAATTTTCTTTCGTTTCTGTTTCATTTCTGCGAATTCTCAACTATTTTGTGTGACTTTTGGTTGAAATATTCTGCGTAAACCGTTGAAAAGTTAAGACTTCACAGGATCATTTCTGTAGACAGTGTTTTTTATTTACTGATTAATATCATGGCATTGGAAGCAATGACAGATCATGTCGCGCTTTGCGAGATGAAATGATAAAATTACGTCAAAATCCAATTATCACCTTAGAAAAAGAATTATTCGAGTTTCTTAGCACAAGAAAATGTTTATCAATAATGTTTAATGAGACACGTTCAGTTTCGGTTTCGCAATAGTACTCGAGCTCTGGTTGCCCAGAGCTCCTTTATTTATAGAATATTTTTAGCCTAGTTCATGTAAGTGACACACACACATAGTTGTGTTATACATGTACATATCTTAATCCTAATCCACTGTACATAACTGCATTATGTACACATAAATTAATCTTAAGTGTTTTCAACGGCGACAGCATAACATAACAATCTCTTATCTGTTTGTTAGTTTAGGATCAATTGTGATCCTTTAATCCTTTAAAGCTGCTTTCGACAGCACGAAAAGGAGCTGCCTTTATGCCGCGATGTCTGAATTTGGTATCCCCGCAAAACTAATACGGCTGTGTAAGCTGACGTTGAGCAACACCAAAAGCTCCGTCAGGAAGGACTTCTCCGAGCCGTTCGATACCAGACGAGGTTTCAGACAAAGTGACTCACTCTCGTGTGATTTCTTTAACCTGATGCTGGAGAAAATAATACGAGCTGCAGAGCTAAATCGAGAAGGTACAATCTTCTATAAGAGTGTACAGCTACTGGCGTACGCCGATGATATCGATATCATCGGAAACAACACCCGCGCCGTTAGTTCTGCTTTTTCCAGACTGGATAAGGAAGCGAAGCGTATGGGTCTGGTGGTGAACGAGGACAAGACGAAATATCTCCTGTCGTCAAACAAACAGTCAGCGCATTCGCGTCTTGGCTCCCACGTCACTGTTGACAGTCATAACGTTGAAGTTGTAGATAATTTCGTCTACCTGGGAACCAGCATTAACACCAATAACAATGTCAGCCTGGAAATCCAACGCAGAATCACTCTCGCCAACAGGTGCTACTATGGACTAAATAGGCAATTGAAAAGTAAAGTCCTCTCTCGACGAACAAAATCCAAACTCTACAAGTCTCTCATCATTCCCGTCCTACTTTACGGTGCAGAAGCGTGGACGATGTCAACATCCGATGAGACGGCACTAGGAGTTTTCGAGAGAAAGGTTTTGCGGAAGATTTATGGTCCCTTAAGAATTGGCAACGGCGAATACCGCAGACGATGGAACGATGAGCTGTATGTGTTATTCGACGACATAGACATAGTCCAGCGAATAAAAAAAACAGCGGCTACGCTGGCTAGGTCATGTTGTCCGAATGGATGAAAGTGCTCCAGCTCTGAAAGTATTCGATGCAGTACCCGCTGGTGGAAACAGAGGAAGAGGGAGACCTCCACTCCGATGGAAGGACCAGGTGGAGAGGGACCTGGCTTCGCTTGGAATAACCAATTGGCGCCAACTGCCAGAAGGAGGGATGCGTGGCGCGCTGTTTTGGACTCGGCTATAACCGCGTAAGCGGTGTCTACGCCAGTCAAGAAGAAGAAGAAGAGATCACTTGATCGATTTACTTTTTAAATAAACGCTCTGTAAAATGGAAAACTAAAAATATATAAATATAATATATGAATAGTTTAAAAACTCTTTTTTTAAACAATTTGTATTATAATTAAATTTTGAACAACCCTTTCACGACAACCATGTTTTGGTTTTTAACGCGAGGAAATCTTTTATTATTCCATATTTTAATTACACTTAAATTTACACTATTACATTCTTGATTATTACACTACGGTGGACTCATGAAAACTCGAACACACGATAACTCGAACGTTCGGAAACTTTAACACTTTTTTTTCTCCATTGGCTACTTTAAAACTCGAACAAAATATGATGGCTTAAAACTCGAACAAAAATGTTCCATTGTTTTATACGCGAAAACATATAATATACGATATACGTATGTATATATTCGAACTGTTGTTTGTTAACTTGTCCACGTCAGTATCCAGAAGTTGTGCAACGGCCGATGCGGGCACTATTGTTGTTAGATGCGTATTGTTTTATTAAAAGGCGCCTTATTGGCGACTAGTAACGGTACTTTTCTTTTGAATTCGCTATACTGGCGGCGGTTTTGTCATGATTACATCGCTTTCAATTGATATTCTTCATGAGCAAACGTAATCGTGCGCGGTTCAGGTCAAGTGTATTTTGTTGCATTATGGGACGAAAATTAAATGTTTTGAGCTTAGCAAAAAAGGCGAAATAATTAATGCAGTCAAAAATGGTGAATGTGTTACAACTCTATCCAAAAAGTTCACGATTGCAAAGTTCCCAAGTTAGGGTAAGTTACTTTGGAGAAGTGCTGGAAAATATTTTAATATTTGCCAACCGGGAAGACGATGACGAAGATGATGTTCCGTTTAATCTTTTGGAAAACCAAATGGAAGCAGAAGCCAAAAAATTGGAAAATGAAGCTGCAAATATTCTCAAAGGCTTAAATCCTGAGGTATGGTGGTGATTCAAAATAAAACAAGTAAGGAAGGGCTAAGTTCGGGTATAACCGAACATTTAATACTCTCGCAATTTATTTATTTAATGTATCAATATAACATATAATTTGGACTACATATTCGTCATATATGTATATGGTATAAAGTCAATTGAAAGTTGGAAATCCTAAAAAAAATTTTACTGTTTTATATAAAATAACTTTTTTTGTAATAAAACACTTAAATACGTTTAAAATGTGGCATGTGAATCTTCAAATTGTTGAAGAACCAACATGTAATATTGCAAAACACTTATCGATAGTCAAGTTTTATCAGCATCGAAAATCATCATATGGAACGAATCGCGCATAAACGTGCATTTCAAGTACATAACTGAAAACTAAAAGATCTACACAATGACTCGACAGCTTTTGGAGGGTCAATCATTTTACTATCTGGCGATTTCTGCCAGTAATTCCAAGATCAACTGCTGCCTCAAATCATCGAATCTATGACGTTATGTGTATGAACTTCAGTTAACAACAAAAATGAGAGTTTTGTTGCTGAACGATACACCTGTTGAAGATATTTCCGAGCAATAACTGACTATTGGTAATGACCGAGTACATTTCGACGAATCGAACAGATTTCCAATTTCTGTAACTTTGTCTTATCGAATAACGAACTTATCAACAAAGTGTTATCAATCACTAAAATGATGAATGGTTGAGTGAGCCATCAATTTCCGCGGTTTATAATAAAGAAGTAGATTACTTAAACTCCGTATTCACCTAATTCACTATGAGATCATTGGTACACTTCATTCATTCAAATCTATTGACTGTGTAATAAACGAATATGAAGCCACCAACTATCCAACTGTGCCCCATTTATTAGCTTGTTTTGAAGTTATACCTCTTATACGACTTCGGAAAAGGTTGCGATAATTGTTTAACGCTGCAGTGGAGAGGGAAAAGCGTTGAACAATTATCGCGAGAGAGAGAGAATGAGAATAAAGCAGAGAACTTAAAGCACTTGCCATGCTTATGCCACTTGAGCAATTCCTGTTTTTGTAGAACAATGTTTAAATTTTTGGTTGGTGACATATTCACATGTATGTTTGTATGCTTGTGCATTATTTGTTTTTCTTTCGTTTCTGTTTCATTTCTGCGATTTCTCAACTATTTTGTGTGACTTTTGGTTGAAATACTCTGCGTTGGCCATTGAAAAGTTAAAGTTATTTTGTTAGTGTAAAAGGAACAATATGCCTCTCTCATTTGCAATTGCAAATATGCAAGACCATTTGCACCAGATTGTGAATTGCCCTAGTATATATATATAATAAGTACAGTACGCATATGTATGTTTGTATGCTTGCGCATTAATTTTCTTTCGTTTCTGTTTCATTTCTGCGAATTCTCAACTATTTTGTGTGACTTTTGGTTGAAATATTCTGCGTAAACCGTTGAAAAGTTAAGACTTCACAGGATCATTTCTGTAGACAGTGTTTTTTATTTACTGATTAATATCATGGCATTGGAAGCAATGACAGATCATGTCGCGCTTTGCGAGATGAAATGATAAAATTACGTCAAAATCCAATTATCACCTTAGAAAAAGAATTATTCGAGTTTCTTAGCACAAGAAAATGTTTATCAATAATGTTTAATGAGACACGTTCAGTTTCGGTTTCACAATAGTACTCGAGCTCTGGTTGCCCAGAGCTCCTTTATTTATAGAATATTTTTAGCCTAGTTCATGTATGTGACACACACACATAGTTGTGTTATACATGTACATAACTGCATTATGTACACATAACTTAATCTTAAGTGTTTTCAACGGCGACAGCATAACATAACAATCTCTTATCTGTTTGTTAGTTTAGGATCAATTGTGATCCTTTACAATAAACAGTGTAATATTCGTATTGCAGTATTTGTATTGTACTACAAACTCTATTCAATATACCCGAACATGTATTTCCAGTGTTGATAGAAATGGGCCATTGATAAATACGTTTCTATGTTTAGCGATAATGCACACAAATATTCGTAATATGATATCTTTATGCGTATAGTTTACAAAAATATCTTATCTACAACTGTAGCCGTTAAGAACTGTTCAGAAATCTGAACAAATAATATTTTTCAATTGTCAAAGTCTTCGTGCTCATGTTGATGATTTCTCAAATAGAGTGTTTAAACAGTAAAACAAGAATTGGCGATTTGTGTGCGGTAGAATGCAAAATGAACCCTAGCGATAATCATAATAGTAAAAAAATGAATTTAATTGTCATTTTTATATCACCAAATTCATCGATGAGAGATATAAAATTGTTCATAGGTAAAGTTTTATTACCGTTGTCAACTGCAGGTTCGCAAGCTTTTGCAGATATTATCGGAGAACTAGTAGAGTATAGCGAACAACCGGTACTCGTTGCGGGAGATTTCAATGTAAATTTCTCATTGCTAGAAGCTGAACCATTACTGGCATTTCTCAGAGAGAAATTTTCATTAGAAATGATCATACGACAAAAGTAGGTACGACTATTGATGCGGTATTCGCGAGAAATATAGATAAAATAGATGTAAGACATTTCATATCGTATTTTAGTTATCATAATCCAATTGTAAATATTATAGATATCAATCCGTCAGAACCCAGAAATGATAATTGATTTGGACTTTGCTTTATAAAATGTGCATAATAAATTTATAAAATGTGAACTTAAGAAAGTATTGGTCACTGCACCATATTTTTATCCTTTCCCTCTCGCTAGCTTTCTTTCATACAAAATGATATGGATTTCTTGAAATATCACTAAGAAGTATATATACGTATAACCCACAAATGCCCAGAAACTAAACCCGCTATTTTCGGTTCGTTCTACCAAAACCCCAAATGAAAATATACAATAACAAAATCATGCATTTAATTATATGTATATTGTAAATATCATGCCATTTCTTCTACTTCTTCCTGACTGGCGTAGACAACGCTTACGCGGTTATAGCCGAGTTCACAACAGCGCGCCACGCATTTCTCCTTTTGGCAGTTTGGGGCCAATTGGTAATACGAAGTGAAGACAGGTCCTTCTCCACCTAGTGCTTCCATCGGAGTAGAGGCCTCCCTCTTCCTCGGCTTCCACCAGCGGTTACTGTATCGAGCACTTTCAGAGCTCGGGCACTTTCGTCCATTCGAACAACATGACTGTCGAATAACACACACAGCTCATCATTCCATCTTCTGCGGTATTCGCCGTGGCCAATGTGTAAGGGACTATTAATCTTTCGCAAAACCCTTCTCTCGAAAACAACAAGAGTTGTCTCATCGGATGTTGTCATCGTCAACGCTTCTGCACCGTAAAGTAGGACGGGAATGATGAGAGACTTGTAGAGTTTGGTTTTTGTTCGTCGAGAGAGGACTTTACTTTTCAATTGCCTACTTAATCTATAGTAGAACCTGTTGGCAAGAGTGATTCTGCGTTGGATTTCCAGGTTGACATTGTTATTGCTTTTAATGCTGGTTCACAGGTAGACGAAATTATCTACAACTTCAAAGTTATGACTGTCAACAGTGACGTGGGAGCCAAGGTGCGAATGCACTGACTGTTTGTTTGATGACAGGAGATATCTCGTCTTGTCCTAGTTGACCGACAGACCCATTCGTTTCGCTTGCTTATCTAAGAGCGAAAAAGCAGAACTAACGGCGCGGGTGTTGTTTCCAATGATATCAATATCATCGGCATACGTCAGTTGCTGTACACTTTTATAGAATATTGTAAATCAGCAGGCAACATCAACCAAGCAGGTATCAGCAAACGAGCGGACACCAATGAAAAATACAATGCAATGTGAGCATGTACCAAAGAGAAAAGTACAATCTGTACATACTGGCATTGACCGCTACGTCAACATTAAAATGAAATCAAGTCCTATCAAGACAGCTGTTAATGCCAAAAAGTTAATACAAATAAGGCTGGAATTTTAAATGGCAACAGATTTGCCATACTAAGCAATGGTTTGGACGACGATGCGAAGGGTACCACCGTATTTGCGTGAGCGTAGCTCAAATGCACTTGTT
Source organism: Zeugodacus cucurbitae (assembly GCF_028554725.1). Taxonomy (NCBI): domain Eukaryota; kingdom Metazoa; phylum Arthropoda; class Insecta; order Diptera; family Tephritidae; genus Zeugodacus; species Zeugodacus cucurbitae. Next base: position 38,958,425 of record NC_071668.1, read on the forward strand.
GATAAACTCAGTGAAATTGTAGGTACCAATTCGTGACTTTGAAAAAAGGCAAAATAGATGCAACTAAAATACAATCCTACTCTGAGAAAAGTTTTATGGATATAGTGAAATTTTTGTCAAATAACAACAAGAATTATTATTCTTATCAACTGAAGAGCTCTAAAGGCCTAGTTGTTGTTGTAAATGGCATTGAGTCTTCGGTAGAATCTAATGATATCAAAGAAGCCCTTGAAGAATGCGGCTTTGGAATTAAAAATGTGGTAAATCTTTAATAGAAATAAAGTACCACATCCAATGTTTAAAATTGAATTGTTGCCAAACTCTAATCCAATTAAAAAGAATGAAACACACCCAATATACAATTAAAAATATTTACTCCATCGTAGAATTACCGTTGAAGAACCTCATAAAAGAAATGGTCCGGTACAATGCACTAACTGCCAAGAGTATGGGCATAGCAAATCTTTTTGCATTCTACGCAGTGTTTGTGTGGTATGTAATATTTACACCTAACATCAAAATGTGCTCTTAAAAAAGAGGATACAAATAAAAAATGCAGTAATTGTGGAGGAAATCACCCTACTAACTACAGGGGCTGCCCTGTATATAAAGACTTGAAATCAAAATTGTCACTGGGAATTCAAGCTCGTCGTAACCAAATGATGTATATCCCTCGTAACGAAAATGTAGAAATTACAGACCAGAGTTCGAAACCTGGTAATTCTAAGAATATCCTTGTCCAAGTAAGCTAAGCAAATGTGGTAAAAGGCAATGCTGTGCAAATGCAACAACCGCAAAACCCACCAATTGGAGGTATTGAAAATATGATTCTAAATCTAACTCAATGTATGACACTATTCATGTCTACCATGCAAAACATAATCCAAGATTTGATCAAATCTCAAAACCAAATGTTGCAAACCTTAAAAATAAAAAAAATGAGTATACTAAACATTTGTATATGGAATGCCAACGGTGTAAACCAACACAAACTGGAGTTAATACGATTCCTGACTGAAAAAAGCATAGATGTTAAGCTGCTATTAGAAACTCATTTAACAAATACAAACAATTTCTTTATAGCGGGATATAGACTTCATGTTACAAATCATCCAGATGGAAGGCGACCGGTGGAATAGCAGTATTAGTTAGAAATCGGCTAAACCACCATGCTTTAGAACCGCATGCTACAGCGCAGTTACAAGCTATAACAATATCATTGAAAAATCGAGGTTCTGACCTCAATCTGACGGCTATATACTGTCCACCTCGTTTTAAAATTACAGGCTGCGAATTTAAAGATTTTTTTGGAACGCTAGGTCCAAGATTTCTAGCAGGTGGTAGATTTTGCTGTAGTCAAAAATATAGATAGATGGCTTATAACAGTAGATACATGTATTGACTTATGTTCTGATCATTCTCCTGTAATTATAAAGTTATGCGAACAGCCCATGATAGTTGAGCCAAAAGTATCTCTAACATCTTTTAAAACTAACTGGTTGGAATATAGAAAATATATCAGTAGCCACATTAATATCGATTTCAAAATAAATACAGGAAGAGATATTGATGAAAGCATAATTGAATTCAATGATGTAATAACTAATGCAGCTGTCTTGGCAACACCTAAAAGAAACGTTAAGGTTTTTAGGAACATGACTAATAATGAAATAGAAAAGCTTGTAAATGAGAAAAGGCAAGCGAGACGTGAATGGCAGTTAAGTCCTTCCCCTTCAACTCTGCGTCAACTAAAATCGGCTGTACGTAAGTTAAAAAAAGCACTTAAACGCGATGAAGAATACAATACTGAAAATTATATTTAGCACCTGTGTCCAAATTCTAGCAAGAAAAACTCCCTTTGGAAAGCGCAAAAGTCTTTTAAGCCACCAGTAGATTCCAACATGCTTATAAGACAGTCGAATGGTAATTGGGCGCGTAGTAATGAGGAAAAGGCAAATTGCTTTGCAAATCACCTAGAAAAGGTATTTCAACCCAATGGCCCAAAAAACAACTTTAAGTTGCCAACTTTGCTCAATATCGCAAAAGAGTCAAGCCTGACTATTAGGACGTCTACTTATGAAATTACCAAGATCATAAAAGAGCTAAGTCCAAAAAAGTCTCCAGGACACGATAATATTACTCCAAAAATGTTAATTGAGTTACCAAATATTGCTATATCAGAGCTCCCTTTGCTCTTTAATGCAATTCTTGGTTTCGGGTACTATCCAATTTCGTGGAAAAAGTCGCGGATCATTATGATAGATAAACCTGGAAAAGACTTAAAGACAACCGTCTTCCTACAGACCAATAAGTCTCTTACCATGTCTTTAAAAAATATTCGAAAAAGTTTTACTATCAAAAATGTCTCCTTTCCTCCACGAAAATAATATAATACCAACCCACCAATTCGGGTTTCGTGCTAAACATGGTACGGTGGAGCAAGTGAATAGAATTACAAACGAAATCAGGAAGGCATTCGAGCACAGAGAGTACTGTTCAGCTATTTTTCTCGATGTAACTCAGGCGTTCGATAAGGTCTGGAATGAAGGCCTTTTATGGAAAATCAAAAACGTTTTACCTTACGAATTGCATAAAACATTGTAGTCATATTTAAGAAATAGGAAATTTACAGTTAAAGTAGCAGATTTCATATCAGAAGAGAAATAAGCGCTGGTGAACCTCAGGGCAGTGTATTAGGCCCTACTCTGTGCATAATATATACAGCAGACATTCCAATAGCTAATAACGAATTGACATCCAGTTTTGCGGATGACACAGCCATAGTAAGCCGTTAGAAATGCCCCATTAGAGCATCAAGAGTGTTAGACGAGCACTTAACTTTTGTCGAAGAATGGCTAGTAAACTGGCGTATAAATATTGATGAGCAAAAATGCAAGCATGTTACATTTTCTCTAAGACCAGAAACATGTCGGACAGTTAAAATAAGCAATGTACTAGTACACGAAGCGAATGAAGTAACTTATCTTGGGATTCACCATGGTACATGTGTAATGAAAATATACATAAGGATCTTGATATTCCTATAGTAAAGAAGGAAAAAGAGGACAGCAGAAAGAAATATATTTCTAAACTTCGTGAACATCCAAACCCATTGAACAAATGCCTTGGTACATTCCTGCAATCAAACACGTTTAAAAAGAAGAGATTTACCTGCCTACTAAAGAGCAACGTTCCACCAAAAAAGCTCAAACACATTCTTGAGCTTACTTATGTAGTTGTAAATAGATTTAAAATTTTAATACTTATTGTTAGGCTTTAAACAAAGCAGATTCAATAAATAAAGACATATTGAAACAAGTAAGGAAGGGCTAAGTTCGGGTGTAACCGAAGGTTTTATACTCTCGCAATTTATTTATTTAACCCTTTCATGTCAGAATTAAAATGGGCGGAGCTAACATTTTTTTTAGGACAGATATATATTAGTCTTAACTCAAATATGAAGTGATAAAAATTTCAAAGTCCTATGTATCCTGGTTCATTAGTTACAGGATGTTGCTTATAGGCACAAATTAGATTATTATAAAAAAACTAAACACTTTTCTCGTGAAATTTTTTTTTTAAATAACTCTCTTATCTATACTTATTTATATAGTTCACTTTGTTTTAAAATAAAACAATTTTTTTTTTATGTTTTTGAGTACTTTTTGTATAAACACTTCAGTATAACTTTTTCGCGAAACCGATTTTGACAATTCCACTCTGCGGAGAAGGCCTACTGAATGAATACGTGCACAGCTCATTACAAAAAATTTAACTGTAAGCTTGCACAACACATAAGTCTACATAATTGAAAAAACCGCTGGTCAAAAATATTTAAATAACGAGAGTTAGAAGCCGGTAAGTACAATGTTGCCTATAGGCAACATTTGACATGAAAGGGTTAACTTTATTTATATTATATTATACACAATTTGACCCACATATTCGTCATATATATTGTATAAAGTCCATTGAAAGTTGGAAACCCTAATATTAGGTTAGAAGCACTGAGGTCCTCATGTTCGATATATGGGGTCTTGAAAACCTATGGTCCAATTTCGGCGATTTTTAGAATGGGGCTGCCACACTATAAACGTAGTATTTATGCAAAGTTCTGTATCAATATCTTCAGAAGTGCTTTCTTAATGTATTGTAAAGTAAACGATTCAGAATGACTTAAAGTTCTGGTATATAGGAAGTAGGCGTGGTTGTGAAGCGATTTGGCCAACATATCATTGGGGTGTTAGGAAACTATTACAAACCAATTTTCATTGAAATCGGTCTAGTAGTTCTTGAGATATGGTTTTTGACCCATAAGTGGGCGATGCCACGCCCATTTTCCATTTGGTAAAAAAAGCTGAGTGCAGCTTCCATCTGCCATTTCTTATCTGAAATTTAGTATTTCTGGCGTTTTTCGTTAATGAGTTAACCCACTTTTAGTAGTTTTCAACATAACCTTTATATGGGAGGTAGGCGTTGTTATAATCCGATTTTCTCCATTTTTGGACTGTATAAGGTTGTACCTAAAAAAACGACTCCAGAAAGTTTCCTTGAAATAGCTTTAGTAGTTTGCGAGATATGTACAAAAAACTTAGTAGGGGGCGGGGCCACGCCCACTTCCCCAAAAAAATTACATCCACATATGCCCCTTTATAGTGCGATCCTTCATACCAAATTTTATTTCCATAGCTTTATTTATGGCTTAGTTATGGCACTTTATGTGTTTTAGGTTTTCGCCATTTTGTGGGCGTGGCTGTGGTCTGATTACGCCCATTTTCGAACTTAACCTTCTTATGATGCCAAGAAATACGTCTTCCAAGTTTCATCAAGATATCTCAATTTTTATTCAAGTTACAGCTTGCACGGACGGACGGACAGACGGACGGACAGACAGACATCCGGATTTGAACTTTTCTCGTCACCCTGATCATTTTGATATATATAACCCTATATCTAACTCGTTTAGTTTTAGGACTTACAACCTAAAGCCTTTGTTGCGAGAGTATAAAAAAGGTTAAAGAAGTCATACGATAGCGAGTCACCTTGTCTGAAACCTCGTTTCGTATCGAATGGCTCGGAGAGGTCCTTCCCGATCCTGTCGGAGGTTTTGGTGTTGCTCAACGTCAGCTTACACATCCGTATTAGTTTAGCAGGGATACCAAGTTCAGACATAGTGCCATAGAGACAACTCCTTTTCGTGCTGTTGAAAACAGCTTTAAAATCGACAAAGAGATGGCACGTGGTAAAGATCTGGTCAGTTGTTGATTTTCCAGGTCTAAAGGCACACTGATAAGGTCCAATTAGTTTGTTGACGGTGGGCTTTAGTTTTTCACACAGTACGCTCGATAGAACCTTATAAGCGATGTTAAGGAGGCTTATCCCACGGTGGATTGGTCAGAGTACACTGAGATGCCAATCGTCAGGCATGCTTTCTCCCGACCATATTCCGCATAGAAGCTGATGCATGCACCTTATCAGCTCTTCGCCGCCGTATTTGAATAGCTCGCCGCTTTGTTTTTTTTGGCGATTTGGGAATCGGGTGTTGTACTTTCGCAGCCATTCAGCCGGCTGGAGAAGTGTTCCCTTCACAAACACAGTATACACTGATCATCAACAACTAGATCACCTCTGGTTGTCCTACAGGAGTGTCCTCCGGTCTTTAAACCTTCAAGTTGTCGCCGGATCTTTTCGTAAAATTTACCTATGTCGGCCAGCATCATACCAGCTGTTTTTTTGACTTTTCCGAAAGCCAATGGTTACGGTTGCAGCTGTACGTAAGGAGTTTATATGCCGTTCCACAGTTCTCTTATACCGAGATGCTGATGAGTGCTCTCAGAGAGCAGGGGTGCAAGTCGAGTAGAAAATCGTTCGGCTGTCGGTTGTGATTGCAGCTTCTCGATGTCGAACCTTATTTGTGTTTGTTGACGTGTGCACTTTTCTATACAGAGGCGGGTGCGTATCTGAGCTGCTTCAAGATAGTGGTCCGAGTCGATCTTGGGGCATCATCTATCACAACATGATCGATCTGGTTGCGAGTGATTCGATCGGTGGACAGCCAAGCAGCTTGATGAATTTTCTTATGCTGGAAAGTAGTACTACAGACGACCATTTTTCAGGCCCGAGCGAAGTCGATTAGCCTCAGACCGTTTGGCGATGTTTTGTCATGTAGCTGAATTTTTCGACTGTTGTGCCAAAGACACCTTCTTTACTCTGACGTTAAAATCGCCAAGCACGATTCTGACATCGTGACGGGGGCAGCGCTCATGGGTGCGTTTTAGGCGCTCATAGGAAGCATCTTTGGTCACATCGTCCTTCCCTTCCTTTGGGCGCAAATCAGCAATGTGTTGAAAAACTTCGCTTTGATGCGGATTGTCGCTAGACGTTCATCCACCGGAGTGAATACCAGGGCTCGACGACGGAGTCTCTCTCCCACCACGAAACCCACACCGAATTTGCACTCCTTTATATGGCCGCTGTAGTAGATGTCAGTAGGACCCACCTTATTCCGTCCTTGTCCCGTCCATCGCAATTCTTTACTTTACGAGGACATCAACCAGCTGGGCAGAGGCACCGTCCTAATTAAGTGTCCGGACATTCCAGGTGCATGCCTTTAAATAATAGTTCTTAATACGTTTGCTGTGGTCTTCATCAAAATTGGGGTTTCTTATCCGAGGCTGTTGCTTTCTATTCATTGGTTATTAGTTTTAATGTGGTGGGTTCCAAACCCTATGCACAACCGCATAAGCGTGATTCGCCTTCTCACTTTAGCTCGGATACTTGTTAGAGAAATTCATTTGCTGCTACAGTTACCTCGCTAAGTCTGAAAGCCTCTTATGTTTCAGTCGGTTTTCTCGTTCAGCAATACCGATGAGTCTGGATGCCTCTTCATTTACATGCTGTATAAGCCTAATTTCGTGAGTCTTTGCAACTTTTTTTATTTCGTTTACTACTGAATTCACACCAAGATCACGGTGAAGGTCAGCAGGTCTAACATACCAGGAGCATTAACAATACTTCTTAGTAGCTTATTTTGAAGGCGCTGAATGCTGGCAATACAGTTTTGACTTGAGCAACCCCAAAGTTGAGTTCCATAGGCCCAAATTGGCTTTAGTTCTTGATTATATATAAAAAGCTTGTTTTCGATTGAAAGCGTGAATCTCCTACCGACTAGATGGTAAAATTTTTACTTTTGTGAACAAATTTTAAATCAAGCTCACACCTTTTTTTCTTGACATGCTTTTTCCAGCGAAGCTTACTCTAGGGTACTACACTATATACATATGTATATAGTATTGAATAGTTGAACAATTTATGATCTGTTTTTTCATTAATTTCACTAGTAATAGATTCATCAACTTTCTGTGAGGAGGGTTTTTATAAACTAAAAAGTAAAATTTTTTTTTTTACAACATAAAAGTTCGAATTGACAGTGAGATGAAGTATTACTGTATCACTCTCCTCAATTCCATCTTTTGGCTTTGGAAAACTTATATTTTACGTTTTACTTATTTTAAAATGCGTGCTTCAATAATTTAAACTTGAATTAGACTGCAGATCACTGATTTAAATAAAACACGCAAAATAACAAGTAGCTATTATATATGTAGCTCAAAACAAAACTTGTTCAAACACACGAGAACTTTGGTTGTTTCTTTTTCTCATTCAGGGTGCTGTACGAGAGAAGAGTTGATGTAAATGTTCATGGAAATTTTACCCTTTTTTGTATATGTATGTATGTAGTGGTGTTATTAAAATTTCTTTGAATGTGTTGGAGTTTCAGTACCCATGACTTGCTGGGTATGCACTTGGTTGAATTAGTAGTTAGTTTATTTCTTCGGAATTCGGTCGTATAGCTGAAACAGGCTTGTCCAACATACGGCCCCCGGGCCACCATCCAGGCCCACCATCTATTGGAGTCTTTGGGCATCCCAGTTGTATAGGTTTGCTTCTATACGTTTACATGTGTGTGTGTCAATTAAAAAACTTACTCTATTGCAAGTAAAACAGTGCTCCCTGTAGTAAATAAAATAATTAGTTGATAAAAAATAGTACCTATAAATTACTGTACTTTGCAAGTGCCTACAAATTGGTTTAAATCTCATGAGTATATCAAGCAAAACGCGTACATGTAGAAAAAGAAAACAAAACAAAACAAGCGTGCCATATGACACGAATTGATTAAAATAGCGCAACAACAAATTCATGATAAATATTTTCGTCACAAACATCAGCACGAGCTAATGGGAAAACCTGTGTATTTGTTTTTTCGCATTCTCGCTCCAGCAAATTTTGTGGAAAAAATAGCAACAACATTCATCATTTTTTCTTATGATCCGTTAACCAAGAAGTAATAGGAAATCCTATGCAAAAAAAATTATAGTTTGGGAGCGATAAAAAAACAAATTGTTTTTGTTCTCGCACCACAAATCTCATTTTTGGAAAGCCTTTACATTTGCTTTTGTACAAATTAATATACATCATATGAATGTGTGCTTACATCATGTAGAAAAAAACGGCTCTCAATAAATCGGATTCAACTTGTTTTGACAGTTTTAAGACAACGATCGTAGCGATTCAAGCGTTATGTATCGCGAGGAAGAAAGTGAATTTGAGCAGTGTTTTGCGTTAAATCAGTTTGTGAATTAGTTGTGTTTTTAATAAAGAAACCTCTGTTTTTATAGCCTTTGGCACTACATATATTATTTCGTGAATTATTGCATTGAAATATTAAAACGGTAAGCAAATAATGCAATTCTCCAAAAATGTAATTATCTTAGTTATGTTTTTTTCTTTAGTTATAATTTACGAGCTGCGCTACAATTAAAAATTTTCAGATCAATATGTCATCATCAGAAAAGAGACGTAAAGTTGATGCAGAATGTCGAATGTTTAAAAATAGCTTTTTTTGTCATAGAACAAAATGAAACTATACTGTGCCTCATAAGTCACGAAAAAATATCAGTTTGCAAGGAATACAATATAAAGCGCCATTATTCTACAAAACACGCTTCTAAATATGATGAGTACAAAGGTCAAATTCGAATTGATTGTGTAAATTCGTTAAAAAAAATATGAGCGGCCAACAAGCGATATTCAAAATACCTAAAGAATATTCCGAAACTGTTACAAAAATTAGTTTCATGATAGCAGAAGTCATTGCCAAGCGAAGCAAACCTCTATCAGACGGAGAGTTCGTCAAGGAATGCTTGGAGATATTCGCTTCAGTAGCCTGTCCGGAGCAGAAAATAATAATAAAAACAAGTAAGGAAGGGCTAAGTTCGGGTGTAACCGAACATTTTATACTCTCGCAATTTATTTATTTAACTTTATTTATATTATATAATACACAATTTGACCCACATATTCGTGATATATATTGTATAAAGTCCATTGAAAGTTGGAAACCATAATATAAGGTTAGAAGCACCGAGGTCCTCGTGTTCGATATATGGGGCCTTAAAAACCTATGGGCCGATTTCGGCGTTTTTTAGAATGGGGCTGCCACACTATAAACATAGTATTTGTGCAAAGCTCTGCACCGATATCTTCACTAGTGGTTAGTTTATATATTGTAAAGTACACGATTCAGATCGTCTTCAAAGTTCTGGTATATAGGAAGTAGGCGTGGTTGTGAAGCGATTTTATCATTGGGATATAAGGAAACTATTACAAACCAAGTTTCATTGAAATCGGTCGAGTAGTTCCTGAGATATGGTTTTTGACCCATAAGTGGGCGACGCCACGCCCATTTTCCATTTTGTAAAAAAATCTGAGTGCAGCTTTCATCTGCCATTTCTTATGTGAAATTTAGTGTTTCTGGCATTTTTCGTTACTGAGTTAACTCACTTTTAGTAATTTTCAACCTAACTTTTGTATGGGAGGTGGGCGTGGTTATTATCCGATTTCTTTCATTTTTGGACTGTATTAGAGCGGGAGCGGGACCACGGGAGCGGGACCACGCCCACTTCCCCAAAAAAATTACATCCAAATATGCCCCTTCATAGTGCGATCCTTCATACCAAATTTTATTTCCATAGCTTAATTTATGGCTTAGATATGGCACTTTATGTGTTTTCGGTTTTCGCCATTTTGTGGGCGTGGAAGTGGTCCGATTTTGCTCATTTTCGAAAGCAACCTTCCTATGGTGCCAAGAAATAAGTGTGCCAAGTTTCATCAAGATATCTTAATTTTTACTCAAGTTAAAGCTTGCACAGACGGACGGACGGACAGACAGACATTCGGATTTGAACTCCACTCTTCACCCTGATCACTTTGGTATATATAACCCTATATCTAACTCGTTTAGTTTTGGGTGTTACAAACAACCGTTATGTGAACAAAACTATAATACTCTCTTTAGCAACATTTGTTGCGAGAGTATAAATATAAGTTTGTCACATCAAACCATAGCAAGAAGAATTGATTTCATGGCCAACGATATTGAGTCGTCTTTAAAAACGCAATTAAAGAAATGTGTTTCATATAGTTTAGCGCTCGACGAAAGTACTGATATGTCAGATACAGCCCAATTGGCAGTTTTCGTGAGAGGATTCGGATACTCCTATACCGTTATCGAGGAATTGTTAGATTTGCGTTCAATGAAAGATACAACCACTGGACAAGACATCTACGAAGAAGTTTAAAGTTGTATAGAAAAATATGAACTTCAAACAATAATCTTTGCGGCTTAACAACTGATGGTGCGCCTGCAATGACAGGGAAGAGAAACGGCTTTGTGGTTTTGATGCGTAATAGCATGACACATACAATCATACAGCATCATTGTATTATTCACCAAGAACAGCTATGTGCAAAATTTCTAGACCTGAAACACGTGATGGATAAAGTAGTGCAGACAGTTAATTTTATACGCGCAAGAGGGCTTAACCACAGACGGTTCCAGGCTTTTCTGGCTGATGTCGGTTCAGATCATGAAGACATTGTATACTTCAGTCGCGTTCGCTGGCTCAGCAGAGCAGCTACACTAAAACGATCCTATTCCCTGCTGGACGACTTAAAGATTTTTCTTGACAACAAAGACCAAGAAATTTCTTTCCTTACTGATGAGCAGTGGTTGGCTGATCTGGTTTTCCTGGTTGATATAACTAAATATCTTCCTGTTCTTAACTTGAAACTGCAACGGAAAGACCAACTATGCACACAGTTATACGAACACGTTCTAGCTTTCACAAAAAAGCTTTTGTTGTTGGAAAAGCAGCTGGAACAAAAGCAGTTGATTCATTGGGGGACCTTATCTACAAGAAAGCAAGATACCTTGGATTTTGACAAGTACGTTTTGATGTTACAAAGATTAAGGAACGAGTTTGACGAGAGATTCGCAGACTTCAAATCACAAACTGAAAGTGTTTCAAAATCCATATGATGTTGAAATTGAAGGCGCTGCGCTGAATTTATAGCTGGAGTTAATAGAATTGCAAAGCAGCATATAATAATTGTCTTCCAAACTTAATTGAATTTTACAAAAAGTATATTACACCCAGTCAATACCCAAACCTTACTAAGCTGTCTATTCAACAAATTTCTTTATTTGGTAGTACATATGTTTGCGAGCGCTGTTTTCTCGCATGAAATTTAACAAATCAAAAACCAGATCATCTTTATTAGATAGCCATCTTAAAGGCATTTTGCGCATACAGACATCTCATTAATTAGATTTTAAGAATAACAGCCCTATTCTGAAAAAACCTCATAACTGAGTTGTGAGAAAAAATTTGTGAGGTTTCTTGTGACGTATAATTTGTGAGTCTATTCTGGCTCGAACATCATAAGAAAAAAGCTTAAAAAAGTCACCAATTGAGGTGAAAAGCATTTTGCTGTCAAACAGTTGTTTCAAAAGAAATAAATTCGAAATAAATAAAAATTGATGTAAAATTTGTAAACAAATGAAATTACGTATTTACAGTCGAAAGTTAAAAAACAAAAGAATTATAAAACAAGTAAGGAAGATATGGTTTTTGACCCATAAGTGGGCGGAATCACGCCCATTTAAAATTGTGTATACCATTTTGTGAGCAGCTCTTCTGTACCATTTTTACAATGAAATTTAAGGTTTCTGGTGGTTTTCCTTACTGAACTTACTGCATTTTTAGTAATTTTCAATATAACCTTTGTATGGGAGGTGGGCGTGGTTATTACCCGATTTTCTTCATTTTTGGACGGTATAAGGTAGTACCTAAAAGAAACGACTCTAGAAAGTCTCCTTGATATAACTTAATTAGTTTGCGAGGTATGTACAAAAAACTTAGTAATAGGCGGGGCCACGCCCAATTCCCCAAAAAAATTACATCCCTTCCTAGAACAATCCTTTGTACCAAATTTTCGGTTATCGCCATTTTGTGGGCGTGGCAGTGGTCCGATTACGCATTTTCGAACTTAGCCTTCTTATGGTGCCAAGAAATACGTCTTCCAAGTTTCATCAAGATATCTCAATTTTTACTCAAGTTACAGCTTGCACGGACGGACGGACAGACGTCCGGATTTGAACTTTTTTCGTCATCCTGATCATTTTAATATATATAACCCTATATCTAACTCGTTTAGTTTTGGATTTGTAACCAACCGTTATGTAGACAAAACTATAATACTTTCGTAGCAACTTTGTTGCGAGAGTATAAAAATAACCTGGGTGTTAATCATCGTCTATAGAGGCTGTGCGTCAGTGTCCTTTGCTTTACAAAAATAAGGCGTCCTTATCGGATCGTAGATGTGGTTGGCAGCAAATCGCTCAACAAATGAAAATGCAAGGTACGTCCATATTGCTCCAGATTCGGTTAAACACAATTATTCGATAACTGAACTTTTATAGAGGCCATTTTTTTTCAAAGAACAATTCCTCCATGCTCGTTATAGCACGCAAATATTTACACATTTGTTTACAAATATTGCTAAAAACCAAAACAAACACAAATATTTTTGTATTGTGATGGCTGCTTTCACACGTCACAGATATTTGTGAGCATTTGAGCTTTTGAATTTTCTCCAGCATAAGGTAATCATCACAAAATCCAAAAACCTCACAATAGTGAGTGTGGTGATTTTTGTGAGGGCATGAGAATAGGGCTGTAAGAATAACTTTATATGCTAAGGCCATAGTTACATTAATAATAATATATTAAGATTTATGTGATGTTGCTTTTTATAAATAAATAATTATACCAAAACTGAAGGTCATTTTATTTTTTTTTTTGGCCCGCTACGGTTATGAAAATGCTAAACCTGGCCCTTCACAAAATTATGTTGGACGGGCCTGAGCTAGAATATTAGAGGAAATAAATAATTGGAAGTTTTAGGCCATTTTTGTTATACACTTAGATATAGTTATTTATACTATAAGGCTTATTTCAAATGAAATATCATGCAGAATGGAGGTAGATACAGAGATAGTCAAAATTATTTACACATCGAACGTTTATTTTACAAATTTCACAGAAAAAGCTTTTGCTTGTTGTTGTTATTGTGGCAGTTCCACACAATGTTATGTTGTTGTAAACATTGATCTATTTCTAAGCGAACGATGCCAGACGATGAGAATAGCTGGACATATGACAGAGAAATGGGCAAAAGAACTGATGATTCGCAGTAGTCAAAAGTATTACACACATTTTTTTTTGCTTCAAAAGTATTTCCACACCTCGATTTAGCCTATATTCTTGGATTTGGTTGAAATAAGAGTAGTGATTCGTTTCTATTGTATTCATAACTAACTAACAAAGACTTAAAATATAAACCTTGGTAAATAAAATGCCGAAAATAATTATATATCGATTATAACTAGATCGGAGACTGTTATTAAGTTTAAGACTGGTGTTTCGGCATCGGAGTTAGTAAAAATGTAAATTCTGTTTATAATGTCATTAAAAAGGAGGACACGAACAATTGAAAGGATAATTTAAAGAGAAGTGGGCGGAAACCTGTGATAATTCAAAGATAATGTAGAGGATTAGTAGGAACTGACATACAAAATCCCACAATTAGTCCTCTTAATATTGCAGCAGCATCGAATCAGCATACTGTATGACCAGTCAATGATGCTACAGTGCTCAGGACATTAAAAAAGTTAACATAAATGCTTTTGTTGTCCATAAATTGGTCAATATTTCCGAAAATAAAAAAGCGGTATACCAGTAATTTGCCTTAAATTAGATCCTGGAGCTTGTCGTGGGCACATAATGCTGAATTTTCCAGTTCCGGGGCTTGTTTAGCAAACGCAAAACAGAGTCGGAGGTGACATGCCGATTTTTAGGGGAACTTTTCCTTCCTTAAGTTTTGGAGATGTGTAAATAATTTGGATTACCTCTGTATATATGTATATTTGTACCAGTGAAAGAAAAAATTAAAAAAACAACTTAAAAAATTATAAAAAAACTAAATATATTCAAAGCAGTGAAATAAAATAAAATAAGCTCAAAAGTTTCTAGGAAGTTATAGGTGTATTTTAAATTGATAACTTTATAAATTCCCGTATATGTGTGGTTGACGGTGACCTTCCTGGGCAAAGCAACGGGATCCATAAGACAGCATAACGATCATGTCTCGTCAAGGACATTTAAAACTCAAGGTCAAGCAAGGTAAGGTGATTCCTGGGCAAAACAAGGTAACCCCTGGGCAAAGCAACGGGATCCAACTGGGACAACATAACGATCACGTCTCGCAAGTACAGTTTGCGACGACAAACACGACAGCAATCGTAGAAAGTAGAAACAAATTGACAACGGCGTTGGCCGCCGCATTGGAGCTACAACAACATTGCAAGTGTTCTGGTAGCAACCACATTAGCAACGCAGAGAGTTTGAAAATATATATATAATAACTATACATAAACCGTTGGTTACATACAAATATACCAGCTCTTTACTAATAACATACAAGTACATATATTTGGAAAATACATATATAATCATTAAGTTAATTACATTTTAAGAATTTATGGATACCTTGGAAATAAGCATATTTAATCTGGTGTTAACGTGTATTAAAAACATAGAAAATTTTGATGGCAACGATCCAAATCAATTGCCAGATTTTATAAAACAAGTCCAAAATATTATACCGTCAATAACAGAGTTTGATACAAATAATATTATATTTGGTTACATAAATAATAAATGTGTAGGTAGGACTAGAGACGCTATACATAGACATGCAAATGTAACTACATGGCCTATTTTAAAATCAATTCTTACTAGGCACTAGAGAGGCTATACATAGACATGCAAATGTAACTACATTTAAAATCAATTCTTACCTATTTTAAAATCAATTCTTACAGCTAATTTTGGCGAGAAATATTCCAGTAACGATTTAATGGATAATTTGAAAACTTGTACATTAAAGGGTACAATCGAAAACTATTATTATAAAATAAACAAAATTGCAAATAAGATTCATAACAGAAATTTAACACATGGCGATAACACGTATTCAACAGAAGAAATTAATAGAATTGCGCTTAAAACATTTAGAGACCATCTTCCAGAACCAACCCGCACCATGATTTTTTCGAGAAATCCTGTCACTTTAGAAGATGCTTTCAAAATTATAATAGATGCAAGGCACCAAAATTATACACAGTTTGGGCCAACAGAGCAAAACTATTTTAACACAAATAGTGGAGTTAAATTTAGCAACGACCATAACAATGTAAACACTCAAATTAACCAATTTCCAAATAATTCGAACAGTAATAGATACAAACGACAATTTTATTATAACAATAGAGAAAACAATAATTCAATTAGACCTTATTCTACCAGTGTCAAAAATATTCATAACCTACCATATCAAAATCAACAATTTGTCAATAACCCTAAACATAATAACATAAGTAGCTCTAGATTAACAAATCAAACCAGGCGATCAAACAATTCACAATTTTCACAAAGAAATCGGCAACAATTTAATAATAGTACAAATTGTTATGAAAATGGTCAGCCAGTGCCATCATTATTATGGAAAAATTATAACTCGCATAATAATACAAACCAACAAATTGAACCGATGGAAATTGGGAACTCCAGTGTAAATTTTCCCATTTCCGCCGAACACAACTACCTTACATAATAATAAATACCGCTTTGAAATCTTTAAGGTTTATAATTGATACAGGAGCAGAGTTTAGTTTGATAAACCCTGATATTTGTCACCCTAAGTGGAAGCAAGACGTTAATGTATTAGCAAGAGCTTTAGGGACAAATACATTGATAAAAAAGTTGTGTAAATCCAATGTTTAAAGAATTTAAACTAAAAGATTATTTCTGCGAATTTTTAGAGTGTAAATTTAATAATAATTTTGATGGTCTCATAGGAAATAATATTTTAAGGGACTTAAACTGCATTATTGACTTTACTAACAGACAGTTCATAACAAAAAATGCTGTTATAACTCTCTTTCTCACTGAAGAAGAAGAAGTTTATAACAAAAAAGCATATAAAGAAAACTGGAAAAATTCGAAAAGGAAAAATTATTTCGAATTGTCAATAAATATAAAAACGTTTTTTTATAAAAAAGATGACAAGTTATCTTTTACAAATGAACTTAAACACAGGATAATAACTAAAAATGATATGCCAATATACTCTAGGTTATATAGATATCCAGAGGTTCATAAGGCTGAAGTTGATAAGCAAATTGAAAGTATGTTAAAACAAGGGATCATTAGGCATTCAAACAGTCCATACAATAGCCCTATTTGCGTCGTCCCTAAAAAATTAGATGCGTCTAAGCAACAAAATTGGCGAATAGTCATCGACTATCGTAAACTCAATGATGTTACTATTGAGGATCGTTTTCCAATACCAAATGTAGATGACATTTTAGACAAACTAGGAAAATGCAATTATTTTACGACACTTGATTTAGCTAAGGGATTTCATAAGGTGGAAATGCATCCTGATGACATTGAAAAAACTGCATTTTCTACAGCTACCGGTCACTACGAGTTTTTACGAATGCCATTTGGACTACGAAATGCACCAGCTACCTTTCAAAGGATGATACATAATGTATTAAGGGGATATATTGGCACGAATTGCTTGGTTTATTTGGATGATGTTATCATCTTTTCAACAAGCTTAGAAGAACACTTAGAAGCTATTGAAAAAGTGTTAAAGCGTTTGAAAGAAGCCAATCTTAAAGTACAAGTTGACAAGTGTACCTTTCTTGCAAAGGAAACCGAGTTGTTAGGCCACCTTATTACTCCTGAGGGCATTACACCAAACCCTGAAAAAGTTAAGGCTATAGACAAAATAATGTTGCCTAAAACCCAAAAAGAAAGTAAATCTTTCTTAGGTATTACAGGGTACTATAGACGTTTTATAAAAGATTACTCTAAAGCAGCATACGACCTAATAAAATATTTAAAAAAGGGCTTAAAAATAAATATTAATGATCAGGATTACAAAGATTCTTTCTTTAAATTAAAAATGTTAATAAAAAATGAAGGGTTATCTATAGCTGCGAGAAAGTGGTGTAAGCCTAGCAATCATACTGCACAATACCGTGCAATATCGTTTTACCGATGGTGACAGCTGTCCGGTCACGCGATATTCTCGAAATATTTAATATATACATCCCCCCAGTTACAAGTTGACCAACAGGATATCACCCGAATTTTAGTGCGCTACTTCGTGGTGAAAACCGATAGGTACTTGGCGACTTTAACGCGCACCACGATCTTTGGCATTTTTGCCTGTCAAATGATCGGAGAATTATGAGCACTTGCATCAGTTCGCCGGTCATCACCATTGCTAGCGGTGGTCTGATAAATTGCATAACCTGGCGACCTATGCACAGTGGTTCCGCCATAGGCCAAAAATCAAAAAATCCATCACACGATTTTTTGACAAAAATCTAAATTGTCCACACTTCCTATTTGCAAACTGGATTTTCCTAAAAATCTATTTCTAAAAATAGAGTTAAATGCATGAACAGCTGTATTTTTTTAAAGCACACCATAATTTTTTTTTAATTTCGCAGCAACAACGAACTTTCATTTGTTCTGGTAATTGTTCAGGTTAACGAATCAAGATTATTTTTAATGGTTTTTGAAGCTAAAGGTATTTATTTTAACTTTTGAAATTAATTAAGATCTATTTTTTGTATTTTTTGTATCTTTTTTTCTGCGTCTTCAATGTGTTTACATAAACTTTTAATTGTGTTCCCCCGCGATCCCCCTTTAATTATATTTTATATAGTATTTAGCAGAGCCTTAAGGTAATTAAAGAGTTAAGGTTAGTTGCGGATGTAGTTGCAATCGTCAAAATAATAATGGCCTTTGAATTAACTTGTTTTAAGTTCAAACTCATCATAATTGGGCTAAGAAAGCTTGGAAAGAAGGATAAACCATCTTTATTTCAATATGTGTACGGTTTACTAGATGATACATTATAAGTTTTTGTTTTAATTATAATGGCTGTTGAATGGCAGTGAAAAAATGAACTGTATTAAATTGGTTGATAATTTGCTTTTTTTCAACATGATTTTTATACTCTCGCAACAAATGTTGCTAAAGAGAGTATTATAGTTTTGTTCACATAACGGTTGTTTGTAACACCCAAAACTAAACGAGTTAGATATAGGGTTATATGTACCAAAGTGATCAGGGTGAAGAGTGGAGTTCAAATCCGTATGTCTGTCTGCCTGTCCGTCCGTCTGTGCAAGCTGTAACTTGAGTAAAAATTAAGATATCTTGATGAAACTTTGCACACTTATTTCTTGGCACCATAGGAAGGTTGCTTTCGAAAATGAGCAAAATCGGACCGCTGCCACGCCCACAAAATGGCGAAAACCGAAAACACATAAAGTGCCATAACTAAGCCATAAATAAAGCTATGGAAATAAAATTTGGTATGAATGATCGCACTATGAAGAGGCATCTTTGGATGTAATTTTTTTGGGGAAGTGGGCGTGGCCCCGCCCCCAAATAGGTTTTTTGTACATATATCGGAAACCAATAGAGCTATAAACGAGTTAGATACTTTCTACAGTCGTTCTTTTTAGCCACTTCTTAATACAGTCCAAAAATTAAAGAAATCGGATAATAACCACGCCCACCTCCCATACAAAGGTTAGGTTGAAAATTACTAAAAGTGGGTTAACTCACTAACGAAAAACGTCAGAAACACTAAATTTCACATAAGAAATGGCAGATGGAAGCTGCAGTCAGATTGGCCTATTTAAAATCAATTCTTACAGCTAGTCGAGAAATATTCCAGTACCGATTTAATGGACATCCACCATCCACAGAGTCTCCTTCACAATTAAGGGACCGGACATTCCATTTACCTGGAATCATAGTTCTCAATACGTTTGCAGTGGTCGTCATCAAAATTGGGGTCTGTTGTTTCCTTCTCACTGGGGAGTTACGATGATTTTTGACCCTATTACGGTTTATAACTCGACTCAATTAAGACTAGGGCAATTAAATTCCAGATCACCCCAACTAAAATGTGTTATTACGGATCATTACCAACTTAAATATGTAAAGAATTAACCATCTCATTTTAAACGAAAATTTTAAGTTTCTTTATAAAAGTGTGAATAAATATTGAAATGGAGATAAGATAAGATGTTACAGTCAAAACTGATGTACTGCAAAATACAAAAAGGCTTCGTGATCTTTCGATTCCATTGGAACTTCAAAGCGCCAAGTATGGCAATGTTGTAGTGCCTATCGTGGCTTTTGAATAATATTGGTTACAGCTTGAAGTTATTTCAGTTTAAATAAATAATTGTTTGATTTTTTACTAAATTAGACAAAGAAAGATTTTCACAAACGTACAAATGTGGTGGAAAAACGGGAAATTATGCACCACTCGACGTTCCCTTATTGACAGTAGTTATCACAAATCCTTGAAAATGATTTTAACGTTAGACACCTAGCGCCTTCCCTTATTCCGACAATCTCAGCTTGGAATACCGAATTGTAGTCGTTTAGCTTTAAGCTTCTTTCTGTGTGTGGGTATTTACAGAAGAAGCTTGCTCCCGTTCCTGATCACCTTTTGATCCGTCGGTGAATATATAGATTTCACCGTTGGTACTATCTATGATTGTTTCATTGGTCCAATCTTCTCTGCTGGGGAAGGAGAATGTTGCTTTAATTTCCTCAACAGTCTCGGTTTCCCGGTCACAGGACCAATCCAAACCGAGTTCAGTGACAAGATTTATTATGATCCCATGTCCCCATTGGTGCAATGTTTGGGTCCAGTGGCCCAAGATCTTTAGCCTACACGCTGTAAGCGCTGCAACATACTTCACTTGTATATGTATTGGCCGGATATCAAGGATAACCTCCAAGGACTTTGTTGAATTTGTTTTCATAGCACCGGTTATCCCTATTGGAGGATGGAGTCATATGTAGAAGTTCACGTAAGTGAGGAAAGTTTCTGACTTTCATTCACTTGGGAGTGGCCAAGAACGATTCTTTTACATGTGGCTCAGGCAGCTCACGACTTCCGGTCTTAGACCAAGTATCCTCTAGGTAGCCCACAGACATCCGTTTGGAGGCGAGCTAAAGTGAGAAGGCGAAACCAGCTTCTGCGGTTGTGCGTAGGGTTTGGGACCCACCACATAAAAACACCCCCCCCCCCCCCCCCAATGAAAAGAACAAAACAGCCTCGGATGAGAGACCCCCCTTTTGATGACGACCCATGCAAACGTTTAAAGGAATACGATTTAAGGGCATGCACCTGGAATGTCCGGACCCTTAATTGGGAAGTTGCCTCTGCCCAGCTGGTTGATGTCCTCGTAAGAGTAAAGGCTGACATCACCGCAATCCAAGAAATGCGATGGACGCAAAAGGACGGAAGAAGGTGGGTCCTTGTGACATCTACTACAGCGGCCATATAAAGGAGCGCAAATTCGGTGTGGGATTCGTGGTGGGAGAGAGACTCCGTCGTCGAGTCCTGGCATTCACTCCGGTGGATGAACGTCTAGCCACAATCCGCATCAAAGCGAGGTTCTTCAACATATCGCTGATTTGCGCCCACGCCCCGACGGAAGAGAAGGACGAAGTGATCAAAGATACCTTCTATGAGCGCCTAGAACGTACCTATGAGCGCTGCCCCCGCCACGATGTCAAAATCGTGCTTGGCGATTTCAACGCTAGGGTGGGTAAAGAAGGTGTCTTTGGCACAACAGTCGGAAAATTCAGCCTCCATTACGAAACATCACCAAACGGTCTGAGGCTGATCGACTTCGCCGGGGCCCGAAATATGGTCGTCTGTAGTACTAGATTCCAGCATAAGAAAATCCATCAAGCTACTTGGCTGTCCCCAGATCGAATCACTCGCAACCAGATCGATCATGTTGCTGCTGGTATGATGAGGATTGTCGTCTCTCAGTGGAGAGAAAACAGACTACCTACCTCGCAACGTTGCGATCGACCGCAACACGAGCGGAATGGGGAAGATACCGAGAGCTGAAGAGGGAAGCGAGACGCATTTGCAGACAAAAAAAGAAAGAGGCCGAAATGCGTGAGTATGAAGAGCTTGACAAGCTGGCCGACAGGGTAATGCTCGAAAATTTTACGAAAAGATCCGGCGACTAACTGAAGGTTTCAAGACCGGAGCACACTCCTGTAGGACCCCCAGAGGTGATCTAGTTATTGATGACCAGAGTAAGCTGAGTTAGTGGAGGGAACACTTATCCAGCCTGCTGCATGACTGTGAAAGTACAACAACAGGAGATGGCGAACCCGATTCCCCAATCGACGACGATGGAGCAGATGTTCCATTGCCCGACCGTGAAGAAATTCGAATAGCAATTACCCGCTTGAAGAACAATAAGGCGGCGGGGTCTGATGGATTACCGGCCGAGCTATTCAAATACGGCGGCGAAGAGCTGATAAGGTGCTTGCATCAGCTTCTTTGTAGAATATGGTCGGAAGAAAGCATGCCTGACGATTGACAAAGTACACTGTACTCTGCCCAATACACAAAAAGGGAGACCCCACAATTTGCGCCAATTACCGTGGGATAAGTCTCCTCAACATCGCGTATAAGGTTCTGTCGAGCGTATTGTGTGGAAGACTAAAGCCCACCGTCAACAAACTGATTGGGCCTTATCAGTGTGGCTTTAGACCTGGAAAATCAACAACAGACCAGATATTCACCATGCGCCAAATTTTGGAGAAGACCCGTGAAAATAGGATCGACACACACCATCTCTTTGTCGACTTTAAAGCTGCTTTCGACAGCACGAAAAGGAATTGCCTTTATGCCGCGATGTCTGAATTTGGTATCCCCGCAAAACTAATACGGCTGTGTAAGCTGACGTTGAGCAACACCAAAAGCTCCGTCAGACAAGGTGACTCACTATCGTGCGACTTCTTTAACTTGATGCTGGAAAAAATTATAAGAGCTGCAGAGCTAAATCGACTCTTCTACAAGAGTGTACAGCTACTGGCGTACGCCGATGATATCGATATCATTGGAAACAACACCCGCGCCGTTAGTTCTGCTTTTTCCAGACTGGATAAGAAAGCGAAGCGTATGGGTCTGGTGGTGAACGAGGACAAGACGAAATATCTCCTGTCATCAAACAAACAGTCAGCGCATTCGCGTCTTGGCTCCCACGTCACTGTTAACAGTCATAACTTTGAAGTTGTCGATAATTTCGTCTACCTGGGAACCAGCATTAACAGCAATAACAATGTCAGCCTGGAAATCCAACGCAGAATCACTCTTGCCAACAGGTGCTACTATGGACTAAGTAGGCAATTGAAAAGTAAAGTCCTCTCTCGTCGCACAAAAACCAAACTCTACAAGTCCCTCATCATTCCCGTCCTACTTTACGGTGCAGAAGCGTGGACGATGTCAACATCCGATGAGACGGCGTTAGGAGTTTTCTGGAGAAAGGTTTTACGGAAGATTTATGAACCCTTAAACATTGGCAACGGCGAATACCGCAGACGGTGGAAGGATGATCTGTATGTGTTATTCGAGGACATAGACATAGTCCAGCGAATAAAAAAACAGTGGCTACGCTGGCTAGGTCATGTTGTTCGAATGGATGAAAGTGCTCCAACTCTGAAAGTATTCGATGCAGTAACCGCTGGTGGAAGCAGAGGAAGAGGGAGACCTCCACTCCGATGGAAGGACCAGGTGGAGAGGGACCTGGCTTCGCTTGGAATAACCAATTGGCGCCAAACTGCCAGAAGGAGGGATGCGTGGCGCGCTGTTTTGGACTCGGCTATAACCGCGTAAGCGGTGTCTACGCCAGTCAAGAAGAAGAAGAAGGTTATCCCTATCAAGCAGGTCCTTTGAACCTGTTCCAATGGTTTAATCCGGCACTTTTTCGTTAGCGCTTTCCACCAAACTAACGCACCATATGTTAGCGTCGGTCGAAACACACTTGTATACAGCCAATATACCATCTGGGGTCGAAGACCCCACCCACGTAGACAACCCACTTCGATGCAATGGCTCTTCTGCATTAGTTCCATATACGGAGAGCTTTGGAAGCACTACACTCAATGTGTTCTCTCCAGCTTAATTTTTTATCTAGGATGACCCCAATATATTTGACGGAGCTAGTAATTTTAATGCTTTTACCCCTTATAGATGGGGGATTGAATTGTGGAATTTTCGTCCTTCTTGTAAAAAGACAGATTTCTGTTTTTTCCGGATTTACCGAGAGCCCATGTCTCTCCGCCCAAATAGAGGAGATTTCCAGGGCTTTCTCTAGAAGCCGTGATAAACGATTGAGATTTTGAGATCAATGCAGCGGTGTTGGCGTTATTGAAGGCCCCCTCGACATCTATAAAAGCCGCGAGGGTGGACACTTTCTTGTCCAAAGATTTCTCGATAGTCCCCACTACTTCGTGTAGAGCGGTATCAACCGATTTACCTCTGACATACGCATGCTGCTTGAAGGACAAACGCTTGGGTGGAATTTGTTGTTTGATTAAGTCGTCACAGATTCTTTCCATACTTTTCAGTAGGTAGGACGTTAGACTGATCGGCCTATACGATTTTGGCAAGGAAATCGGTTTGGGGATGAAGATAACCTTGGCATCCTGCCATTTACGCTAGACGGACACAGGCGGTAAATATTTTAGCCATACGGACTGATAGTAAGTCTGCCCCGTATTGTAAAAGGGCAGGAAATATCCCATCAGTGCCTGCTGCTTTGAATGGTTTGAAACTCCTAAAAGCCCTAATCACCATCTCCGGAGTGCAAACGAGGCCGTCAACATGAGTAGATTGTACAAAAGGTTGCGGACTGCCCGTCGTGGACTGTGGGAAGTGTGTATCTAATAAGATTTTTATTGAATCCGCCATGTCTAAGGCCCTTTGTCCTTGGTTGTCTACCATTAGCGCGGTCTGCATGTGGTCTTTAGATAAAAATCAATTGCTCTGTTGCTCTGTGCCCCCGATGTTGACACTAAAATCAGTGTACCTATGATCGGAAAATGAGTGTTCCAAGGAGACCCTCCAGTCCGACACTTGGCCTACCGCATTAGTATTGCATATCGTTATGTCTAAGACTTCCCTTCTACGCCTATTAATAAAGGTGGGGGTATTACCTATATTCATGGTCAGAAGGTCCTTAGAATTAAAGTATTCGAACAGGGCTAATCCCCTAGGATTACAGTCTGAGCTTCCCCAGGCCATATGATTGGAATTAGCGTCCGTTCCAATGATTAATTGCATACCTGTTTTTCCTGCGTACTCCGTTATCTTCCTCAGCTCTTCCGTGGGGGGCGGAGATGGGGAGACGAAGGGCAGGTAGAGTGCCACCAAAAGCAGTGGTTGGTCGGTTACTTTAACCACAGTGATGTCCTCCGTCGACAAGTCTGCTAAAAGAGAGTACCAAAGGTACCTGGATTAGGGCAATGTCAGCCTTACCTTTTTCTAGTCTGTCGACCAGTAGTGCGTTTCTGTAACTTTTCGTTATAATATCGAAAGAAATATCACTTTTGCGTAACGAAAGGTTTATAACGAACAATTTTTTTGAAGTGTTTCTGTAACTCAGAAAAGTCACCTTTCGTTATGGTTGTGGTGAGTCGTTATCAATGTTATCGAAAATGTGCTATAACTAAAATGAATGCATAAACGTCTGTCAATGTACACGAATATATTTGTTTTGTTTACTGCAAAAAAGTTTTGTTTACTCTTATTTTTTTATTCGTAAGTACAAATAATATTTTATATACTATATATATATTTTGAATGTATAAATTTAGTATCAATGTTATAATTTCTTAGTGAATCAAATTATGATAGCTGCTGCATTATTTGCCTTATTGGAGGACCAACGGAATATGTTACGCGTTCATCGGCGACATCTGAGGGATACAACTGACCCATTTCATTTGCCGGAAGATCGCTTTGAAGAGCTATTCCGTTTTAAAAAAGATCCCGCAATAGCCTTGTTACAAGAGCTAAGTCCTCATATGAAAAGTGGCGAAAGGCGTACGTTTGTCCCTAAATCATTAAGAATGAGTGCAGCACTTCATTACTATGCGACAGGATCATATTTGAGAGACGTTGGCCAAGATTTTGTGTGCTCATTAAGCAAGACAGTTGTGTGTCGTGCAGTAAAAGAAGTCACAAACATCATTGAAGGAAAATTAATGTGTAAATACATTAAATTTCCAACATCTTTAGAGGAACAAAACAAAATAAAACAAACGTAAGAAAATCATTATATAGGTACATAAAAAATATTGTGTATGTACATATGTGTCTATATTTTTACAGATTTTTTTCATCTACAGGTTTATTCTATATATATATATATATACATACATGCATATGTTTATATATAATATACTGAACGAACCTTTTTCCACTGCTCAACGGTTTTACATGCTCCTCCGCATGCATTCAATTCCGATGTGAGAGTTGCCCAAACAGCATTAGCAGCTTTGCCGCTGTTTGGGCCACCAAATTGTCCGTTATCAACATTTCTATGATTTTTCAATAAATCTAGAAATTTTTGTTTTTGTTGTTTGGTAACTTTTCCACTTCTTACTTTTTTCTGTTAATAATATAAACATAAACAAACCATCAAAATTTTTCCAGCAACCTCGCTCATCTTTATTTTGGCGCAAAATATCACTGCAATTTTTTTAATGATATAATAACGAATATCATAACGAAAGAAATAACGAAAATGCTTTTCACCAAACTTACAGAAACACTACACTTCGTCATACTAGTGAATTCGATATATCGTTCGTTATTATGCATAACGAGAAGTTACAGAAACGCACTACAGATTCGTGGACGCCACACTGCTACGGTGGCAGTTGATCTGCGTGATCAGCATTATGGGGGGCTACTCAGAAGCTTATCCTCCTGAGAAGGGGTCAGCCCTGAGGAGCCTACCATTTCCGCGTCAGTTCCCGTCGCCTGTCACGATGCGCTGTTTGTTGCACGTGGGTCCCTGCGTTCCCTCGACAGTGCTGTCGACGACGACGTGGTTCCCGGGCGTCCCACGACCGTCACTCTGACCGGTGGTTGTACCTCCTGTGTCCTCGCACTAGTCTTGGTAGAACGGTCCTCGTCTGGGCGAACCTTCCCCGAAGGAGGTTTGCTTTCTACCTGACGGTGCCCTATTCTAAATTGGACAGTGGAGAACAACAGGTGAGCCCTACCACCTACAGATTCCAGGTGATTCTTAGTCTATACCCATGACGATAACGTCCCCTTCCGGAGTGCTACTGCGATGGAATATTTCCCACAGTTCCGTCCTCAGTGCCGTGTTCTGTTTGGCCAGCATCTTCACGATGCACTCCGTGGACATAACCGCCGCTCGTCCCCTAACGAAGATGTGAGTCTTTAGGGGTTCAGGGACCTCATCGTCGCGCACCATGCGCAGCTTGCAGTTATCCCATAGCTCCGGCAGACTCTCCACCATGGAACGAATGGCTGAAGTGTCCTCCACGGAGTTGATGGCCAGACGGAAGACGCCCTTCTCGAAGCGAGCCATGTCGATTTTGAAAACAGACCTGCTGGAAGTCGAAGATAGGATTAAATCCGTCAGACCGTCACCAAAAGCCGCCTCAAACAGGGACTGCTGCTCGGTCGACATGCTCCCCCCGGGTCTACCCGTGTCTATTACCGCATAGTTGAAAGGATGGGCCACCTCTGCGTAAGACCTCTTGTCCTTTTCTATACTGGCGTTGCTCTTCTTGCTGGTCCCGGAACCTGAGGGTCCATTGCTGTCCCGCTCTGGTGGTCCCTTGCAAGGAGCTTGATGTTTAGCTCTCTTCTAGCTTTTTGGTTCCTCTGGTGTACGGAGTCTTTTCCCTGACTCCGGAGGAATTTCGTTTGTACCGATAGGGGGGGTCCCGCTGCCTTAAATTCTTGTTCCGGCAGCCAGTAACCGCTGTTTGCGCGCTGCGCGTCTAGCGGCACCAGAGCGTTTACCAGATTTTCGGGCAGGGTTCCCTGCCCCCTCGGCTTTTTGTTTTGACGAACATTTTTGTTCGTCTTTGAGCGGGGTTGGGGCCTCCAGAATCCGTGCCCCTGCCACAGCCGAAGCTGTGGGTGGATTGCCACTTGCGTGGGTTCCACCTGGAGTAATAATCATTTCGTTATTACCTTCGCTCATCATTTTAGGTTGCATTTTTACCTTATGCTAAAGGTGGACGAGGCTTTTCAGAGGGCATTGTTCGCTTCATCCTCCTACTTCCCGAGACGCTTACTAGAAGCCATCCGGGGTGCCTCGTCCTACCCTCCTCCTTTTACAACACGGGCTTGGGACCGGCTATGGCGGAGTTCTATTTGTTTATTAGTATAATATAATAAAATATTTTACATCATAATACAAATGTACTCATATTTCTAACGAGTTCTATATACAATTTTTCTTAAAGTTTATATTTCAGTTTTTGATTTTCAATTTAATGGGCAATGGGATAAACTATTTTAAACCTACATAAAACACAGATATGGCCAAAATATGATAAGACTAGATCTGGGGTATTAATAAATAGGTCCAGGAAAAGTATTTTCAGACTTACAGCTACTCTAACTGCATACCCTTTAATAACATTTGTCACGGCTGTGAACTAAGGGGAATAAGGAAACAATTTTCCACTTTCTATGTGATTGTCCAGCTCTATCGCAGATCCGACACAGGACACTTGAAAGCCATCAGGCATCAAGCTTGAATGGATGTCCACTAAAAGGATATCGGACATAAGTAGATTCATTGAAAACACAAAGTGGTTTGAACGGAAAGATGAAACGGGATAATAGTAAATTATAAGGTCTGCGAATAGTGTATCAAAATAGCACATTTAGTGCTAATTGGGCTATAAAATTATATGGGTGCACTCCTACCTAGTACCTACATAAAACACTAACTTTTATTTTTTGGCACTTTGCTTATACTAAATTCTAAAAGCACAATTATTTCTTAGTTCATTTTTTCGGGGTTTTCCTACATACTAAACTTTTTCTATAAATAAATAGATAAATTTTTATTTATATTTTATTCATCAAACAAACAGTCAGCGCATTTGCGTCTTTGCTCCCACGTCACTGTTGACAGTCATTACTTTGAAGTTGTAGATAATATCGTATACCTAAGCACCAGCATCAACTTTAGACTGAGTAGGCAATTGAAAAGTAAAGTCCTCTCTCGACGAACCAAAATTAAACTCTACAAGTCGCAGGACGGAAGTCCTGATGTAAGTCGCAGAAGCGTGGACGATGACAACATCCGATGAGACGACTCTTGGGGTTTTCGAGAGAAAGGTTTTGCGCAAGATTTATGGTCCTCTAAACATTGGCAACGGCGAATACCGCAGACGATGGAACGATGATCTGAACATTTATACGACGACATTGCCATAGTTCAGCGAATAAAAAGACAGCGGCTACGCTGGGTAGGTCATGTTGTACGGATGGATGAAAACACTCCCGCTCTGAAAGTGTTCGATGCAGTACCCGCTGGTGGAAGCCGAGGAAGAGGGAGGCCTCTACTCCGATGGAAGCACCAGGTGGAGATGAACCTGTCTTCACTTGGTATTACCAATTGGCGCCAAACTACCAAAAGGAGAGATGCGTGGCGCGTTGTTGTGAACTCTGCTATAACCACGTAAACGTTGTCTGCGCCAGTCAAGAAGAAAAATAATAAGAATATTTAAAAGGTTAGGTGGGTTCAAAAATTGTATTTTTTATAGTAAAAAGTAAAATTTTATTTTAAATATTCTAAATATATGTAGGTCCTTTGGAAGTTTCTCCAATCTGACCAAGACGATTTCAACTTAAAACTTTAAACGAGTGTATCTCAAAACTACATTTTTTTAGTCCGTGGATACGATTTCTCGAAAAGTTGTGAAATGATTTTGTTAAAATTTTTCTCACATCGTTGAAATATCACTAGTTAATCAATGAAGAAATTTTATTTTATTTTTATTGCTATTTTTTTTCTATACAATATGTATCGAAAATATGACAAAACAAACAAGGAAGCGCTAAGTATGGTGCAACCGAACATTTTATACTCTTGCAATATATTGATATAGTTTTATTAAGATAACACATAATTTGAACCATATACATATAAGGCATAAAGTGCTCTAGAATAACGAAATCATCATATAATATATAGTATATGGGGGCTGAAGTAATTTTTACTGAGTTCACTAATTTTCGCCACCAAAGTACACTATATCCAGGCTATAAGCTCACATCATTTTGGAAAGATATATCTCATATTAACCGATTTAAAAGGTATTAAGCCAGTTGTATTTTTGAAAAATCTATAATTAGTTATATAAGAACTGGTGGAAGTTATGGTACAATTTTAACCATCTTTGGTACAGAGACGCACTATTGGAAGAAAAATATACCCTCTGAATTAAATTAATACTATGTTCGGACCGTCATTGAAAACATGTTGTCATAGAAAAAATGGGGTTTCGTTCTAAAACTTGTGTTTTCATCCATGCACAATCAATCAAACGATATCTGAAGTGCTGAACAGAAAGACCACGACACCACGTAGCGACGGCTGATCACAAATGTCGCTTTGAAGCCAGCGTCTTGAACATTTTGAAGACGGCAGCAACATATCAAACAGCAATTTCATTGTTGCCGTACTAAAATCTTTCACTGCAATAAAATTTACATATTTAGTTTAAAGTGAAATTATTTATGCAAAAAATTAAAAAAATGGCGATTTATTTGTCGATCGATTGTTATTGTAAATGAGATATCAAAGCTATTTTACGTTTCTGCTGGCGAAATAACATCATATTTGTTATAACTTTTAATAATTTTACATTTCGCATATTAGTGGCAACTCTACAATGGGCAGCTGTAAATTAGAAACATTTTTAATTTAGCGACAACGACAACTACAAGCCTGTGGTCACGTAGTTGTGCTGTTGTCAACAAATCTGTGCCAATAAGAACGCGTGTATTTTAATATTTGACAGGTGTCGCTCGTCGCTTGTCGTCTTCTATGTGTTCAGCACATCAATGAAAACCAATTTTCTCTGAAAACTACTTGAAAACTTACATTCCATTCATTATAATCGGTGTCTGCTCTAGATTAGTCGATATTATTGGAAGACATGTTGTGCCAGCTCTAAATTGCTTACTTTGTGAAAATAATGGAAAAAAAGAAATAAAAATAAGAAAGCAAAGGCTAAGTTCGGGTGTGACTGAACATTTTATATTCTCCCAATTTATTTGTTAAATGTTATTAGGCGCGTTTTCTTTTCAAATGCTGCCTCTTTATATTTCAACATTGTAGACATGCTGCACACATTCTTTGAATGTGTGCAATTTTTTAATGATAAAAGAACAAAAAACATTGTCGCAATATTATGCTGATCAACTCTCACTCACAATTTGAAAACCGGAGTACAGGGCAGAAACATATAATCCCAGTCAAACATATAATCGCTCTGTAAAAAGAAAATTTACTATAACTATGTAATAATATCAGTAACAAATTATTAATACGCCCTTACATCATATCACTTCAAAAGGTTGCCACTTAACTACAAAAGGTTGGTATTGTGTATGTGTTGGTAAAAACGGAAAAAATTTGCACGTGTAGTGGTGTATGAGTTAGTTCCGTCTTGTAAGGTACATGCAGTTCGACCCATATATTCGGCAAAAAGTCCACTAGAAAACAAAAATATAAAAAAAATAATAAAAATATTATATATAAGCTGTCATCGATTGGCTAACTGCTATAGACAGGCCAATCGAACAAACTTTCCAAATTTTCTTTTGACTTGGCAGCACTTAAATCGAATTGTCTATACTTGGTTGCACTGAACTCTTCTACCACCGTCAATGTCTTACCTTTTCTGCAACAAATTTAACTTTATTAAAGTATTTTATTCAATAAATTCAATACAAAAATGCTTACAATTTATCTTTACCTGCCATTTTCAATTTCAAATTTGTGTATAACAATATTTATTATTTTGACAGTGATTTGTCCTTTGAGCCGTTGACAATAGTAAAATGGTTCTAAAATGTGTAAAACAAAACTTGATAGCAATCAGCAAGCGGCGAAAAATTACTCTCCTGCACGAATTCAACTAGATAACTTTGTTGTTACTTTCACATGTAAAATTTTTAACAGGCGAGCAGCGCCCAAAGATAGCGAGCAGAGAAGTGACCAAACGATGGCAGATATAGTATATATGAAAGATGGGGTAATTCTTGAAGTTTCATTAATATAGCATTAGTTTTACTCAAGTTATCGTTTGTACGGTCTCGTCATCCTGATCATTTTGATATTTATAACCCTTTATCTAACTCATTCAGTTTTATGATTTATAAACAAACTTTGATACTTTCTTAGCAACGCTTTGCGGGAGTATAAAAATGGTCAAATGTAAACAAACGAGCATTATCAGTCTCTCATTTTTTATATACTTTATACCAGGTCACAAAAAAAAACGAGCGTTAAAATGGATGCTGCAATTGGCTTAATATATATTATAATAAAAAAACATATATACATACATACGTACATATATCCAAAGTCCGAAATGTATAATAATAGCGGCCTTTACAAGGTCACACGTGCTCGCGAACATGGCATGATGCAAAAGTTTGACGTTTTCGTTCTCACGGTCATGCATGTGTGTGAACTTCGCTTTCGTTCAGATTTCAACGAGTAAACATGGCACGCGCATTAGTGGCAGCTCTTCTTATTGAAAAAGGAGGAAGAGGAAGAAATTGCAAAAAGTGGCAAGAAAAAACGAATTTGGGTGCCAGATTGGCGTAAGAAAAGACCAACACTCTCGCATACAAATTTGTTAAAAGAACTAGAAATATCTTGCCCAAAGCATTACAAAAACTTTCTAAGGATGGATGTTGCAGTTTACAACGACCTCTTGGCGCTGATAACGCCATAAATTAAACTCTTTCCAAAATTGCTCGTTCATGCGCGACACCATCTCTGTACACTGTCTTTTTTTCGACTGAAAAAATACACTGCGTGCATCATGCAGCCCTTCACACGATCACACTTGTGTGACTCACCAGCAGAAAAATTAAACAATTTTGAAATCTTTGAACATGTGTGACATGCATGTTTTTTTCCCCTTTACACGATACAACTTGGTGTGATGTCACACATGTTGTCACACATATGTGACCGTGTAAAGGCCGCTAATGAATTTTTTATTATTAATAATTATTTCGGAAAGGATTTTACAGCCTTAATGTAGAAGCGTTACGTAATGTTCTATATTATCCAAACTATTTCCTAATGTTTCTGTTTATGCATATGTATGTATTTGCATTTTTGACAGGTTTGTGATCATCGACTTCTGTTCACCGCTGTCAACGCGATATATCCCGTGTCTTGTCACGATTCTGGTCTTTGGTCCACATCTCCAACACGTATGCACCTCATAAGTACATATAACATACAAATTGATTCGTGGTTGTTAGGTGACCAAGGATAGCCATTGGAGCCATGGGTGTTAATGCCAGTCGCTGAATCTGCAAATGAAAGGGAAGTGCGTTACAATAAATTGCACGCCAAAGTACGCAATACCATTGAGAGAGCCTTTGGTGTATTGAAGTCACGATTCCGATGCCTCTCAAAACACCGCATTCTTCATTACAGCCCTGAAAAAGCGGCTATGGTTATTTCCGCGTTTACAATTCTTCAGAAGTTTTACTGAAGCATGGTGTGGCTGCAGACCTTGGTTTCGATGAAGTTTTAGAAGAATCACAAGAATCGAAAACCACGAGGTATCGAAAACGCTAATTTTATGGAGGGTGCTAGAGTAAGAGAACGCTATATCATGTCTTTATAATATATGTACATATATCCAAAGGCGTTATGTACTATAAATGCAAGTAGGTAAATGCAAGTAGTAAATGCATCTTGCTGACAATCCGGTAGCACTTCTATAATCGATTGTTGGCAATACACAGCCGATTATTCTGGAAACTACGAATGTCGATGTCTTGTAAAATCGGGCAATTTATCGAGTTATATTGTCGATTCTTGTTTATTCTGGCATACATGTTCGCCACACTGTTATTTCTTATCTGGAGTGCCTCCTTCCAAAGTAATCGGAATTGTGTTGCGATATGACCTCACCGTTGGAAAGAGGACGTCTCCCCGATTAAAAAATATGTATGGTTAGAGGAACCGCAGACGCTTAGCTTTCGAGTTATTCGACTTTATCGACTGTATGTGTTTAAAATTATGAGCAGGCATGGACATAGACTTAGCATGTGCTAAAAAAGCGTAAGTGATCGGATACGTACAGACACCGATTGTCACCAACACGCATAAGCGAAGAGCGTAAAACGAGCACATACGATGGGGCAATACGATAAAAACAGCTGCGACAAAATTTGTCTGCAATCAGCAGTTGACTGAGCAGGTTTATGCAGACGAAGTTATACGAGTATATTTTACGTATGAATTTAAAACAATTATTTCATCGTGAAATTGCATAAAATGTCTTTTCTAAATAATTACATAACCCAAATTTACTATAATTTATACTAAATATAAAATATTATTAATTTTAACATACATTAGCATATTGTGCAATGGTGCGATAAAGCTACTCTCTATACCTATGCAGGCAGACTGAATATTTTTGATCGCTGATTCGCTTGGTCCCACAGTAAGCGCACCAACAAAATCTCATTTTGTGATACCCGATTGATTGTGATGGTGCCCAAGGAGCTCTACGCGAAAAAACTTCGGGCACTCCCGGTTTTGGATATATTATTACAGTGAAGCCGATAGCCGCCTGTGCAAAAAAAAGTTCTACGCGATAAAGTTTGGACACTCCTGGTTTTGGCTCGACCAGGCTTACTTTCTCAAAGCGCGGCCGAAGTTTTTTATATAAATATTTGATGCGGAAAAAAGTGCGACGACAAAGAATATACCGTTGAACTTCCATAACTCGAACTGCTCTAACTCGAAGTTCTCCATAATTCGAACTATTGAATTGGCAATAAAAGTCAAAATTCATACAAATTACCTTTTGTAACTCGGAAGTCTCTCTAACTCGAAGTTTTTTTGTGGATTATGGTGATTCGAGTTAGAGAAGTTCCACCGTATATGCAAATAAAGAAAACGCAGTCTAAACAAGTGAGGAAGAGCTAAGTTCGGGTGTAACCAAACATTTTATACTCTCGCAATTTATTTATTTAATTTTATTAATATAACACACAATTTGA
The DNA here is from genome assembly GCF_028554725.1 of Zeugodacus cucurbitae. Taxonomy (NCBI): domain Eukaryota; kingdom Metazoa; phylum Arthropoda; class Insecta; order Diptera; family Tephritidae; genus Zeugodacus; species Zeugodacus cucurbitae. The sequence continues at coordinate 38,993,093 of NC_071668.1, forward strand.
CCCACATATTCGTCATATATATGGTATAAAGTCCATTGCAAGTTTGAAACCTTAATATTATATGGTGGAAGTTAGGTGAAGTTATGACCCGTATTTTAGGCACGGAGACATATCGAGCCTTTACCGCCATTTTAGCGTAAGCGACAAAAACCAAACTTTACAGGAGAAGGTTTTTTTTAAATACTTTTAACCATTAATGTGGTAGTAATTTAAATTTTTTTTTTTCAATTATATATGTAAATGTCTGAAAAGCATTAATGTATGAGAAATTTTAAATTACTACCACATTAATGGTTAAAAGTATTTAAAAAAAACCTTCTCCTGTAAAGTTTGGTGTTTGTCGCTTACGCTAAAATGGCGGTAAAGGCTCGATATTATTAAATGAAAGATATTCCCTAGGAATTTCTTCAAAATATATTAGAGACTTACCCATATTTCCGGTAAAAAAAAATTAGAAGCCCTGAGATCCTCATATTCGATATATGGAGTCTTGTAAATTTATGGTCCGATTTCGACGATTTTTAAAAGGCGATGCCACACTATAAATGTAGTATTTGTGCAAAGTCCTGTTCCGATATCTTCACTGGTGCTTACTTTATATATTGTAAAGTAAACGGTTCAGATCGTCTTCAAAGTTCTGGTATATAGGAAGTAGGCGTGGTTGTGAACCGATTTGGACTATTTTCACAACATATAATTGGGACGCAAGGGAAATATTACAAACCGAATTTCATTGAAATATGTTGAGTAGATTCGGAAATATGGTTTTTGACCCATAAGTAGGCGGAACCACGCCCATTTCAAATTGTGTATACCATTTTGAGTACAGCTCTTCTGTATCTTCTTTATAATAAAATTTAAATTTCTGTTGGTTTTCCTTACTTAGTAGGGGGCGGGGCCACACCCACTTTCCCCACAAAATTAAATCCAAATATGACCCTTCCTAGAACAATCGTTTGTACTAAATTTTACTTTCATAGCTTAATTTTTGGCTTAGTTATAGCTCTTTATGTGTTTTCGGTTATTGCCATTTTGTGGACGTGGCAGTGGTCCGATTCCGCCCATCTTCGAACTTAATTCTTTCTTCGTTCCTTATGGTGCCAAGGAACACGTGTTCCAAGTTTCATTAAGATATCTCAATTTTTATTCAAGTTACAGCTAGCGCGGTCGGACAGACAGACATTAGGATTTGAACTTCAGCTAATAGTGTGCTAAAGTGTTGAACACAAAGACCACGACGTAGCGACGGCTGATATCAAATGTCGCTTTGAAGCCAGCGTCTTGAACATTTTGAAGACGGCAGCGACATATTAAACAGTAAGTTAATTGTTGCCGTACTAAAATCTTTCACTTCAATAAAATTTACATATTTAGTTTAAAGTGAAATTATTTGTGCAAAAAATGTAAAAATGGTCGATTTATTTGTTTTAAATAATCGACTGTTATTATACATGATATATCAAAGCTATTTTACTTTTCTGATGGCAAAATAACGTCATACTTATTATAATTATTATTTAATAATTGTACATTTCACATATTAGTGGCAACTCTACAGCTGCCCGTTTTCGTCGCCAATATTAGAAACATTTTTAATTCAGCGATAACGACATCTACAAGCCTGTTGTCGCGTAGTCGTCTGTTGTTAAAAAATCTGTGTCCATAAAAACGTGTGTATTTTAATATTTGACAGATGTCGCTCGTCGCTTGTCGTCTTCTTTGTGTTCAGCACATAAGTAGTTTTTACAGCCGGTTTCTCGAAACAAATTTAAGTGCAAAATAAATTATTTCAGTTTCACCATTTGACAGCCCTATTCTGAAAAAATCTCATAACTGAAAAGCATTTTACTGTTTTTAATAAATATAAACAAATTAAAGTTTTAAATGGATAACCAAGAAATGTAAGTAATTTTTCAAATTCAATAATTTTAATGTAAATGTAATGATTTCATTTACTTTTAGGCGTACAAATGTTGAAAGAACAACTCTGGAGCAGCTGCAACATTATATAACTTTTTGCAAGCAGCATCCTGAGTTGCAACGGGGGAAGCTAACTCCGACCAACCTTCAAGAGCTGCAAATGCTTTGGTTTGGTTTGGTGATACTATACTAACAGCCCTATTATGAAAAAACCTCATAACTGAGGTGAGAGGAAAATTTTGAGAAAATTCTTGTGAGTTATATTCTGTGAAAAGCTATTTTGTGAAAACCCTCAAGAGCTGCAAATGCTTTGGTCGGTTTGGTGATATACTATAGCTACTAAAGATATTGGGTGGTGATTTTTGTGATGGCATGAGAATATGGCAGTTAATTTTTATTTTCTCGCAATATGTTGCACAGAGTATTATAGTTTTGTTCACATAACGGTTGTTTGTGTCACCAAGAAATAAAATAGTTGGATATGGGGTTATATATATATAAATGATCAGGATGACGAGTGGAGTTGAAATCCGGATGTCTGTCCGTCCGTCCGTCCGTGCAAGCGATACCTTGAGTAAAAATTAAGATATCTTAATGAAACTTGGAACACGTGTTCCTTGGGACCGTGAAAGGGTTGCTTTCGAAAATTGCAAAATCGGTCCAGTGCCACGCCCACAAAATGGCGAAAACCAAAAACACATAAATTGTCATAACTAAGCTATAAATAAAGTTATAACGGTAAAGTTTGGAATAAAGGATCGCACTAGGAAGGGGCATATTTGGATTTATTTTTTTTTTTGGGTTATTTGTATATATCTCGCAAACCAATGAAGCTATACAAACCAAACTTTCTGCAGTCGATTATCTTACGTACCCCACCACACACCATGAAAATAGTTGAAATCGAATAATAACCACGACCACCTCCAATACAAAGGTTAGGTTGAAAATTACTAAAAGTAAGTTAACTCAGTAACGAAAACCGTCAGAAACACTAAATTTCAAAGAAATAATAGCTGAAGGAAGCTGCACTCAGATTTTTTTGTAAAATGGAAAATGGGGTGGCGTCGCCCACTTATGGGTCAAAAACCATATCTCAGGAACTACTCGACCGATTTCAATGAAACTTGGTTTGTAATAGTTTCCTTACCTCACACTGAATGTGAAAATTGGCCAAATCGCTTCACAACCATTATATGTACATATCTCGCAAACCAATGAAGCTATACAAACCAAACTTTCTGCAGTCGATTATCTTACGTACCCCACCACACACCATGAAAATAGTTGAAATCGAATAATAACCACGACCACATCCAATACAAAGGTTAGGTTGAAAATTACTAAAAGTAAGTTAACTCAGTAACGAAAACCATCAGAAACACTAAATTTCAAAGAAATAATAGCTGAAGAAAGCTGCACTCAGATTTTTTTGCAAAATGGAAAATGGGGTGGCGTCGCCCACTTATGGGTCAAAAACCATATCTCAGGAACTACTCGACCGATTTCAATGAAACTTGGTTTGTAATAGTTTCCTTACCTCACACTGAATGTGAATATTGGCCAAATCGCTTCACAACCACGCCTACTTCCTATATTCCAGAACTTTGAAGACGATCTGAATCGTTTACTTTACAATATATAAAGTAAGCACTAGTGAGGATATCGGTAAAGAACTTTGCACAAATATTATGTTTATAGTGTGGCAGCCCCATTCTAAAAATCGCCAAAATCGGACCAAAGGTTTTCAAGGCCCCATATATCGAACATGAGGACCTCGGTGCTTCTAACCTAATATTAGGGTTTCGAACTTTCAATGGACAATATATATGACGAATATGTGGGTCAAATTGTGTATTATACAATATTAATTAAGTTAAATAAATAAATTGCGAGAGTATAAAATGTTCGGTTACACCCGAACTTAGCCCTTCCTTACTTGTTATTTAAATGTTCACGCTTTGCCATTTAAATATTATTAAAATACTGTCATATCCAACTATGTTTACTTTTTTGTATCAACTGATTATGATCGTCAAAGTAATCGGAATATTGCCTTCTGTAATTTTTTTAACTTAATGTAACGAAAATGGCACCAGAACAAACTAGAATTGACAATCGAAATCGATAACTTGCCAGATCTATCTAGACATCGATATTCGTAGTTGCCAGAATGTTCGAGTGACGATAACATGTTAGCAATCGACTATATAAGGGCTGCCGGGCTGGCAGCAACACACAGTTCTGATAAGAGAGTTGTCGAGTGAGGACAATTCTAAGGAGAGAGTTGTCGAGCAAAGTGTAAACAAGTTATAAGTTAGAGTTGTAAAGTAGAGTATTGAGTACTAAAGTGTTAAGTTATAAGGAATTAAAAAATAAAGATTAGTGTATAGCCATTAAAGTGTGACTTTTATTTGACAATCCAGTGATCGAACCCAGGGTAGAGTTTTAGAGTAAACGACAGATTTTGGAAATCCGTTACATTAATTTTCTATAATTATCGTTGCCGAACAGGAACTACTGACGCGATTCCTTATCATCGTTGCTCTTATCCTGAAATCTATAGCTCCAGTTATCCATGCTTGACTCAACTCAGCTTAGAAAAATTAGCTATACTTCACACAACTTCAACCTCAGCTGTTATTATTGTAACGAAAATGGCACCAGAACAAACTAGATTTGACAATCGAAATCGATGTATCTAGTCATCGATATTCGTAATTGCCATAATGTTCGAGTGGCGATGTATCGCTTACAATCGACTATATAAGGGCTGCCGGACTGGGAGCAAGACACATTTCTAGGTAAATTAGAGTTTTGAGTAATAAAGTGTTAAGTTATAAGTAATTAGCAATAAAGATTAGTGTATAGTCATTAAAGTGTGACTTTTATTTGACAATCCAGTGATCGAACTCAGGGTAGAGTTTCAGTGTAAACGACAGGTTTTTCATACCAAGATTGAAGATTTTAAAACTTGTATACAAAAAAGTCTTCACTATTAGGAAATCTGTGAACACGTGAAGATTTTCTGTTTGAAAGCAAGCTCTTTAATAAATATAGGAATATAGCTTTGAGCAGAATAGCTCAAACGAAACATGCACACGTAGTTCAGTTTTTCGAGAATTAGAATTGTTAGAAGATGTAATAAATTAGAGCCAGCCTAGCGTATAAATGATAGGTGAATAAATCATTAAATAAATCAAATTGTATTTGAGCATTTACAATCAATTTTTTATTACATAAATTCGCAAAATAAAATCTCAATTCCACAAATTCTTGCAGAGATTTGCAATAGTTAAGTTTCTGTTTTAAAAATTACACTCATATCTTACCTATTTGAATTGATTTGTTTATTGCACTTAAAGTTAAACAACTTTTTACGTTAAAAATCAAATTAGAGGCTTTTTTATTAAACCCTTTAAAGAAATAATTGTTGTGAAATAAGTATTTTCTTCTGAATTATCTGATTTTTTTTATTATTTGATTTATTATTTATATTTATTTATAAATAGAATTTCAGCATATTTAATTTTAACCGAAAACATTCAGGCAATACTGGAATAGTGTCATAATGAGAATGAAAAGAGAAACAGTGAGAGAGAGAGAGCAGTTCAATTGTCAACGTAACTTAAGGTCCAGACCCAATGGTGGCTGGCTTTACATGCTTCCCAGCAAGTCATGGGTACTGAAACTCCCAACACATTCAAAGAAATTTTAATAACACCATTACATACACACATACACAACAAAGGGGAAAATGTGCATAAACATTTAACTCAACTCTTCTCTCATACAGCACCCTGAATGATAGAAAGAAACAACCAAAGTTCTCGTGTTTGAACAAATTTTGTTTTGAGCTATATCATGGCTGCTTGTGAAGTTTTATTTTGCGTGTTTTATTTAATTCAGTGATCTAATTGAAGTATAAATTATTGAAGCACGCATTTTTAAATAAGTAAAACGTAAAATAAAAGTTTTCTAAGGCCAAAATATGGAATTGAAGAGGGTGATACAGTAATACTTCATTGCACTATCAATTCGAAGCACGCAATAGAAGCTACGCCAATTGATGTTGACAATGGCGAAACCATTTAATACGTAAATAATTGTTGAATATAATAATATTATCTTGCCTTAAATTCTAATTAATTTTCCACACAGATATTTCAAACCTCATATGGCGCGTTAAAGGTACGCAAACTTATTGGTGTCACTTATTGTAGCAGCGTAGAACTTTCGAAGCGATGGAATATGTGCTGCAAGCAAATCCAAAACTATGGACGCAAACGCTGCTACATGGAACACAAATCATTCACACACCAGATATTACGTTAGATGTCACTTTTTTGCGTGCAATTAAACCTTTTGGTCAACACAAGCACGAGAATTGGAACGACATGGTTTAGGTGCTTTTGAAACCGTTTATTATCACGACGTGTGTCAACTGGGTTTTGCCAATGAGCTAGAGGGCAAAGCAGTTTCAGTATCTTTGAGCTTACCGGCACTTGGCCGTGCCATTAGCAGCTAAAACACAGAAATTAAAAGGTTAATTTAAGTGAATGTTTGTGCTCATAGAAACTTAAAAACTTTTTGTATGTTAAATTAGGAGGACTTTTTTGATTCATTTTCACCTTGTATTGAGGAATCATAACGTTGTTGTATCGCTTTACAAGGACATAAATTCACCGAAATTAGTTCAATGGAAATACTACAGCAAGAGCATGGATGTTAAGACTTGAACGGTGCCGTGTTAGATTTAGAATTCCTGAAACATAAGGTAATTATTACCAACTTTTATTACAAACTTTATAAAAATTCAAATTTTACTTTATATTTTATAGAAACCCTCCTCCCAGAAAATGGACGAATCTAGTACTAATGAAATTAATGAAAGAACAGATCTTCCAAATCTCCTAAAGAAACCAAAATAGTTCTCACATAATGTGCGCAGCTTACACTTCCAGGCCGCTCGGGGTATTTGACATTTGCCACTCTTCCTCCAGCCTTTGTCAGATAGCAAAAATTATTCAAATATTCAATACGTTATACATATGTATATAGTGTAGTACGATAATACATTTATAAAGTAAATATAATAATAAACACCTAAATGGCATGATATTTTAAATAAATATGAAATATAATTAATGATTTTGTTATTAAATTCTCATTTGGGATTTTGGTAGAACTAACCGAAAATAGCGGGTATAGTTTCTGGGCTTTTGTGGGTCGCAGTACTGAAAGTGTGCGTGCAGTTTTGGTTCGCAGTTGTGGGTCTTTCATCCGTGATTGTACCAATACCATTCCCCAAATTGTGCAAGAGGTATATATACATTGCTAAATGATGAATGTAATGTGCAAGAAAGGGATGAACGATCATACGTACACAATAGTTTCGGGTACTTTTGTCAATTCGCCCTTAAGAATGGCATAGAAACTTTCATTGAAACTGAGGGTACCGCTCCCTGGCATTTCACAGGAGAATTCGCCGGTACCTGTCTTGCAGGGTTTCGTTAACTTTGCGTACTTTGAATGCTTGTATGAGCGCTTTGAACGCTTTCAAAATAATGTCGCAATCACTGTTGCCACACACTTAATTATTTGTACATCAAAAATTAAAACAAAACTTGCTAATAGTTTCATGTTATTTGTTATATTATTATAAACTCTTCGTTCTACATAGATATATCAAATATTTTAAATATTCTACATTTTAACTATTTGTACTGGCAAACGCACAGGTGATAAATTTTTGTGTGCCAATGTAGCAACAAAAAAATTACTGAAATTGGTACATTTCGCCCAAACTGGTAACCCAACTTACAATATCAAATGTCAAAAGCGCCAGAAGCGATGGCAAATAGAGCATAGATCTATTCGTAACTTCAAGCGCTTGAAGCAAAGCTCCATTTGGTCTCTTTTCATATCCTCTAATATAGTTCTATTCAGTTTTGACAGTTCTCACTGCAAAGCAAATAAAGCCAGCCAGCATTGGGTCTGGAAGTCAAGTCAAGCGTTCGTTAATCAAATACATGCAATGCCCATTGAACAGATCTTTTATGTGACAGTTCTCAAGTCTGGCTAGGTCAAGTCAAGCATGGATAACTAGAGCTTATGAGTTGCCGAAACTTGTGAATCCTCGTCTGAGCCAAAGTGTATTTAACAAAGTGAACTAAGTATATGACATTTAATTTTTTTTACCCGTATTTGACATGTATGTTTTCATTGATTTAACCCTTACATTTACCCAAAAATTAAATTCAAAAGAAAATAAATTTTAAACGAGAAACAAGATTTTTTTAAATAAATTTAAAGTATACCGAATACTTGCTGCTTGTGCAAAACAACTCATGGAAGAAACTTCCCAATGTTTTGTCCTCAAATCGACAAAACGCAATGGGAAGAATGGGAAAAATTATGTGGAATGAAATTCGACTAAGCCCAAATGCAGTACCTTCACTAAAAGTACTTCCCGTTATTCAAGAAAGCATTTAAGAAACTCTAATCTTCTGATAAATAGAATTTTATGTGTTTTTATTATTGATTAGACCTCAAGACAAACTTGTTTGTGCTAAAATTTTAACCAGTGATCGGAAGCTCTACATGCTATGCTGCAGTTTTGGTGGTGAGGAGTTTCTTTTGTGGAATTGGCCCAAGTTTCTAGTGCTGTTAAAACCGAGTAAGTTACTTTCGGTTGAACAAGATTAAACATGTTATCAATTATGATACATTGGAGAATATAATAACAAAAGTATATTCAGCAAACTTCACATTCGTTTCGGACATGGGTCCTTCTAATCAAGCAATGTGGAAAGATATTGGTATCTCAACTTGTAAGTGGTATGTTCTATTTTTACGAGAATACTTTCTAATTTACAATTATTCATACTAATTCACTAGCAAAAACTTGGTTTAATCACCCGATACACAGCGCGTGCTCGTTTTTGCTGATGCACCGCACCTATTAAAATTTATTAGAAATCACTTTATTGATAGTGGTTTTATTTATGAAGGCAAAATTTTTACAGCAGGTTTTGAACCTAACGACAATCTCGGATGTATCTATTACATATAAATTAAGCGAAGAGCTTTTGGAAGTAAAAGGCACAAGCCGTCAAGAAGTAAAGCTGGCTGCGCAAATATTTTCAAACACGTGTGCTAATACTATAAGAAGATGCTACATAAATGGAGTACCTATGAGTACCCAAATGCCAACTTTGGGATTGAGTATACTTTAACGCAGCGCCTGAACCAAGACATCTTGGAGTATTTTTTTTTTGGCGCTATGAGAAGGGTTGGGTGGCAATATGACCATCCAACACCGCTACATTTTTGGCTTCGAAAATATATGCTTGGTACATATATATTTACAGTATCCTTTATAGATATTTATTTAAATTGGTTTTTTTGCTCGAAACACCGAAAATTTAAGCTCTACATTGAACGTACAAGAGGACGATACAAAATATCTGACACTAGATCCGGAGGCGGAATATTTTTTAGAAGATGAGAGATACATACACGTCGAACACTTTTTAAGTAACGACCTTGACTTCATTCTTCTTCTTGGCTGGCGTAGACACCGCTTACGCGGTTATAGCCGAGTCCAAAACAGCGCGCCACGCATCCCTCCTTCTGGCAGTTTGGCGCCAATTGGTTATTCCAAGCGAAGCCAGGTCCCTCTCCACCTGGTCCTTCCATCGGAGTGGAGGTCACCCTCTTCCTCTGCTTCCACCAGCGGGTACTGCATCGAATACTTTCAGAGCTGGAGCACTTTCATCCATTCGGACAACATGACCTAGCCAGCGTAGCCGCTGTTTTTTTATTCGCTGGACTATGTCTATGTCGTCGAATAACACATACAGCTCATCGTTCCATCGTCTGCGGTATTCGCCGTTGCCAATTCTTAAGGGACCATAAATCTTCCGCAAAACCTTTCTCTCGAAAACTCCTAGTGCCGTCTCATCGGATGTTGACATCGTCCACGCTTCTGCACCGTAAAGTAGGACGGGAATGATGAGAGACTTGTAGAGTTTGGTTTTTGTTCGTCGAGAGAGGACTTTACTTTTCAATTGCCTATTTAGTCCATAGTAGCACCTGTTGGCGAGAGTGATTCTGCGTTGGATTTCCAGGCTGACATTGTTATTGGTGTTAATGCTGGTTCCCAGGTAGACGAAATTATCTACAACTTCAAAGTTATGACTGTCAACAGTGACGTGGGAGCCAAGACGCGAATGCGCTGACTGTTTGTTTGACGACAGGAGAGATTTCGTCTTGTCCTCGTTCACCACCAGACCCATACGCTTCGCTTCCTTATCCAGTCTGGAAAAAGCAGAACTAACGGCGCGGGTGTTGTTTCCGATGATATCGATATCATCGGCGTACGCCAGTAGCTGTACACTCTTATAGAAGATTGTACCTTCTCGATTTAGCTCTGCAGCTCGTATTATTTTCTCCAGCATCAGGTTAAAGAAATCACACGAGAGTGAGTCACCTTGTCTGAAACCTCGTCTGGTATCGAACGGCTCGGAGAGGTCCTTCCCGATCCTGACGGAGCTTTTGGTGTTGCTCAACGTCAGCTTACACAGCCGTATTAGTTTTGCGGGGATACCAAATTCAGACATCGCGGCATAAAGGCAGCTCCTTTTCGTGCTGTCGAAAGCAGCTTTAAAGTCGACAAAGAGATGGTGTGTGTCGGGTCTTCTCCAAAATTTGGCGCATGGTGAATATCTGGTCTGTTGTTGATTTTCCAGGTCTAAAGCCACACAAATCAAGCTCTACAAGTCGCTTATCATTCCCGTCCTGCTCTACGGTGCAGAAGCTTGGACGATGTCAACATCAGATGAGACGACCCTAGGAGTTTTCGAGAGGAAAATTTTGCGCAAGATTTATGGTTCTCAGAACATTGGCAACGGCGAATACCGCAGACGATGGAACGATGAGCTGTACGAGTTATACGACGACATTGACATAGTTCGGCGAATAAAAAGGCAGCGGCTTCGCTGGCTAGGTCATGTTGTCCGAATGGACGAAAACACTCCAGCCCTGAAAGTGTTCGATGCAGTACCCGCCGGAGGAAGCCGAGGAAGGGGAAGGCCTCCACTCCGTTGGAGGGACCAGGTGGAGAGCGACCTGGTTAAACTTGGGATCTCCAACTGGCGCCGAACTGCGAAGGAGAGAGAGAGGTGGCGCACTATCGTCGATTCGGCTATAACCGGCTAAACGGTTGCAACGCCAATCACATACAAAGCCACACTGATAAGGTCCAATCAGTTTGTTGACGGTGGGCTTTAGTCTTTCACACAATACGCTCGACAGAACCTTATACGCGATGTTGAGGGGGCTTATCCCACGGTAGTTGGCGCAAATTGTGGGGTCTCCCTTTTTGTGTATTGGGCAGAGTACACTGAGATTCCAATCGTCAGGCATGCTTTCTTCCGACCATATTCTGCAAAGAAGCTGATGCAAGCACCTTATCAGCTCTTCGCCGCCGTATTTGAATAGCTCGGCCGGTAATCCATCGGCACCCGCCGCCTTATTGTTCTTCAAGCGGGTAATTGCTATTCGAATTTCTTCGCGGTCGGGCAATGGAACATCTGCTCCATCGTCGTCGATTGGGGAATCGGGTTCGCCATCTCCTGGTGTTGTACTTTCACTGCCATTCAGCAGGCTGGAGAAGTGTTCCCTCCACAAACTCAGTATATTCTGGTCATCAATAACTAGATCACCTCTGGGGGTCCTACAGGAGTGCGCTCCGGTCTTGAAACCTTTAGTTAGATCTTTTCGTAAAATTTTCGAGCATTACCCCTGTCGGCCAGCTTGTCAAGCTCTTCATACTCACGCATTTCGGCCTCTTTCTTTTTTTGTCTGCAAATGCGTCTCGCTCTTTCACTTGGGAGTGACCAGGAACGATTCTTTTACATGTGGCTCAAGCAGCTCACGACTTCCGGTCTTAGACCAAGTATCCTCTGAGTAGCCAACAGACATCCGTTTGGAGGCGAGCTAAAGTGAGAAGGCGAAACCCGCCTATGCGGTTGTGCGTAGGGTTTGGGACCCACCACATAAAAACACCCCCCAATGACTTCATTAATAATCAAAATTTAAGTAGTTCAAGTTTGGGTTCATTTCATGAAGATGGGCTGGAATATTTGGGTGGATTCTTAATACACAAATTAAATTTACGGGATAGGATTTCAACAGATAGTACATTGACATGGGTTGACCAGCGAGGGGGAGCAGGACTTAAAAATCGAACCAAATTTTTTTAGACCAGTTAAAACTTTTAGAAGACGTGTTCATAAATGTAAACAGCGATAAAATTTGCAGTAACAGAAATTTGGTAGAGATAGTTTTTGATAAATGTAAAGATATTGCTCTTGAGGATAATATCAAGAAATTGTTTTTAGGTACAGGGTACATTTTCGAATCAAACATTTGAAAAATAAACAATCGCATAAAAAACATCTCAACAGCAAAAAAATGTTTTATACACTTACATGAGAATGCACTTTTATAAACAAAACTATTCATTTAATTTTTGATGTATATGACCTTTGCTTTTTTGCGCTTAATGCGGGTACTAATAACGACTTATTGTAACTATATACATAAATATGAAATAATGGAATTATTTGTAAAATAAATATGAATTCATTGTAACGTTGAGAACGAATAAATTGGCTGTTTCTATTTCGATTACGTTTCATGCAAAGTGTATTCAACAAAGTGAACTAAGTATTTGACATACCCGCTTTTGACAATAAAATAGTAAACAATACATGTATTTGTTTACATTAACCCGTATTTTTTATCGTGAACAATATAATATATATAAATAAAATATTTTGCAATTTGTCAGTTGGAGCACAAAACATTAGTAAATTGCTGCCATGATTTTTTTGCACAAGCAGAAAGTATTCGGCATTTTCTTTTATTCATTTAAAAAATATTTTTGTTGGTTTGAAATTTGTTTACTTTTGAATTTCAAAATTTGAATTTATGGATAAATGTAAGGGTTAAAGCAATGGCAACAAACATGTCAAATTCGGGTACAAAAAAATTAAATGTCATATACTTAGTTCACTTTGTTGAATACACTTTGGTTTCATGACTTCATATTCATATTGTTCAAAACAAATATTATTATTCAAGATAAAAAAAAAATAAAAAATAAAAGAGTGCGTGGTGTCCCTACGCACGGATACTTCTTAGTGATATTCCAAGAAATGCATATCATTTTGTATGAAAGAAAACTAGCGAGAGACACTTTCTTAAATTCACATTTTATAAAATTATGCACATTTTATAAACCAAAGTCCAAATCAATTATCATTTCTGGCTTCTGACGGATTGATATCTATAATATTTACAATTGGATTATGATAACTAAAATACGTACCTAAGTCGTACCTACTTTTGTCGTAGGATCATTTCTTCCATTGATCATTTCTAATGAAAATTTCTCTCTGAGGAATGCCAGTATTGGTTCAGCTTCTACATACACATGCGAATATGTTTATACATACACATGTGAATATGTCACCAACCAATAATGCGCAACCATTGTATGCGTACACATTTTTCGAAGTCGTATAAGAAGTATAACTTCAAAAAAAATTAATTTTATTGAATGAAAAAATTTACTTCGCCGGGTGAGGCTCGAACCCACAACCTTAAGAAATTTGAAAAATTTAATTTTATTGAAATAAGAAAAGAATTTAATGGCCCGGGTGGGGCTCGAACCCACAACCTTAAGAAATTTTAAAAATTTAATTTTATTGAAATAAATAAAAAATTTTATGCCCCGGTTGAGGCTCGATCCCACAACCTTAAGAGATTTTAAAAATTTAATTTTATTGAAATAAAATACATACACATGTGAATATGTCATCAACCAAAAGTAATACTTTCGATTTGCAAAGAAAGTACATGAAGACTGACTACAAGAAATGATCCTGTGAAGCATAGTCTTAACTTTTCAACGGCAAATGCAAAGAATTTCAACCAAAAGTCACATAAACTATTTGAGAATTCGCAGAAATTAAACAGAAACGAAAGAAAAAAAAAATAAAAAGAACCATACACATAATGTTCGCAAATTTGTTTACATGCATATGTGTGTAAATATGTGCACTTGTAGTACATTTCATGTAAAATCTTCGTTGCCACGGACAACGAATGACCGCAAATAGTAATTTTTTTGTGACAGACTTGTAATCAGTGTCGCGTTTTCGCAGACAAAGAGGTCCATGTCCCCAACTCATATTATTATGGATTGTTTTATGTCTTTTTGGCATCATATATTAGTAGAATATTTAAATACATTTCATTATTTATATTTGCTAATAGCTACTCTGGCTAGGTCATGTTGTTCGAATGGATGAAATTGCTCCAGCTCTGAAAGTATTCGGTGCAGTACCCGCTGGTGGAAGCTGAGGAAGAGGGAGACCTCCACTCCGATGGAAGGACCAGGTGGAGAGGGACCTGGCTTCGCTTGGTATAACCAATTGGCGTCAAACTGCCAGAAGGAGGGATACGTGGCGCGCTGTTTTGGACTCGGCTATAACCGCGTAAGCGGTGTCTACGCCAGTCAAGAAGAAGAATAGTAAGTCAATACTATCCAATACATATTTTGCGCATTTATAATTACGGAGGGATCACTTGAAACGACTCTATAAAGCTCGATGTGTTGAAAAATTGATGACCGCCTGCGCGACGCTACATTGTGTTGTGGGTAGAAAATTGGCTTGTCGTAAATATGTATGAATATGTATGAGCATGCAAACATATCGACATAAATTTTTGGCGTTTGTTGTTTTTGTAGAACATTGCTTTTGATTTTTGGTGGTTGACAAACTTACGTGCACGCATATACAAATGTAAGTTTGTGTGTTTGTTCAATGACATATAAACAAGTACATATGTATGTATGTTTATGCATAATGTCGCAACAATTATCGCAACTTTTCCGAATTCGTATAAGAAGTATAACTTCAAAAAGGGTTAATGTAAACAAATACATGAATTGTTTACTATTTTAGTGTCAAAAACGGGTTTGTAAAATACTTAATTCACTTTGTTGAATACATTTTGATCCAGCCAACTTGTGTGCACTTTGGATTGGCAATATTGACTGTAATAAAATTATCGTGATAATATCTATTGCATGTCAATTGGCCGCATAAGGAATATTTTTTGTTTTTAATTCCGGACACTTATGAAAATTAAAATAACAAGGGAAATATGAAATTACTGAAATTGAGGTGGACACCTTTATATTTCACAAGTGAAAGGCAGTTTTTATTTCATTAAATGTGTTATGTTCATAAATTTGATATGGCTAAATATATCTTAGGATCCATTTGTTTTCAAGAAACCTCTCCCTGGAAAGGATCGTATCTAGCCATATTAGGAAGCCAGAATATTATTACCGCTTTCGATATCCGGGTAACACAATGGGCGTCTCAGATATAAAGAATGCATTACAAATAGAAGCAATTCGAGTGAGTTGTAAGATGGCAGGGCAGGTACTCGAAGCCTGCTCCCAACTAATAAAAGTAAGTTATGGTCTATTACTTTTGCTTTTATGTAATTGTTTTTATTAATTCAATTTATAGAATAAAATATGTTTTAAATTTTTAATTTATTTAAAACATATGTGCCCTGATTTTGAAAGTGGTATAAGTCATATTTTTTTTGTTTCGAGATATTAAGAGTTTTGCATTTTAAAGGATTAAAAAATATTCTTGCATTATGGATTATGATTTTTCGATAGTAAAGTAGTCCCAACAAACAAGTTTTTATTATGATTGTGAAATTTATAGCCAATTTTTAAAAGAAAATGTGGTTTTGAAAGGTTTAAATAACTTGCACTACTTTCAAAATTAACTGCATAACTTTATAAATGACTTATTCCATCAATGAAACAATTTTATTAGTAATTAACATTTTATTTAAACTCATTTCATTGTGACTGAGTAAATTATTTATTAGATTTTAGGGAAATAAAGTGTTTGTGAAAAATTGGTGGAATATAGGGTAGTGGATCCATCATATCTTTACGTTTTTCTTTTGTTCTTGATATAATGGTTGTGTTTAATGGAAGTAAATCAATATTTCCGTATATTCCAGGTCTTCCTTTTTTAGGTGAGAGTTTGAATTCGGAGTTGTCATCCAAGGAAATTTTATAAAACATCTTATATGGTGCATTTTTTTGAAATCTGATTCATTGTATTTTCACCAAGGCACAGTTTCTCCATTGATGGTTTTCTTTCTATTATTTGTTGATTATTTTAGTTGTCTTGTAGAAATAAAATCTTTTTGATCCATTTGTACTACCGAAAATGGGTTTCTCATCTTACATGATTTTATTAAATCTATAATAATGCTCAGGAATGTATAAATAATTCAATTAATTTTAGTTTCTATCAAACCAAAATCGCGATCATTCCGCAAAAAAGAATGGCCGGATACCATAAATTTATGATCAATTGTTTCAACATTATTATCAGATGACTGAACAATTTTTAACCATATTAAAGCTTTGTTAATGTTTCGATTTTGTCCTGAGCAGGCATCACTAGCTATTATATGTTTTTGAGTGGTAATGTCCCGAATGTGCTTTAAGATGCAGGATCCTGTGATCCTCTTGAGGCGATTGTTTCATTCCATGCATACATTTTAGCATTTCCATTGTGGAAATTATGAACCCTAAATTTTATACATATATGTTGCGCATATAGTAAGCTACAGAAACAGAAAGTTTTGAATATGGAAGCACTTTCTGTAGGTCAAATGTGAATCCGTAATTTTCACTGGGGTTAGCTTTTGTTTTTTGTATGTCATATGTTAAACTTTTTCGATCCTGTTCGCCACTTTTAAGATGTGAATCATGAATTTCCATAAGATACAAATTCTCGTCTTCATTACTGGATGCTTCAATTTTTAGTTTTACCAAATCACACTTTTGGCACGTGTCTTTACGAGGAGTATGAAAATTTAGGTTGAACTCAGTATTAAATATTTTTCTATAAGTCCATTCCTTTATACATGATGTATTATTTTCATCACATTTTCCCACATATAGTCCATACATTTTTCGAATATCTAAATCAGCTCTTAGGCAATTTCGACCTGAAGTGTGATGTGATCGCGTGTAATGGCTCTCACATGCTGGAAAACTAAGAATATGATCTCGTACTACTTTAATTTTTTCTTCATCTGTTTTTCTAGATGAACTAGCCATTTTGCCACGACCATCCATTCCAGGTATTTCAGAATGTAAGGCACGGCTTAATCTTCCGTTAGATATTTTGAAAGTATCCAAAAAAAGAGTTTTGCAAACAGAAACTTCCGAACTCATACATACATACATATAGATGAAACTTAAGACTCCATTTTCTCATATATCCTTTGTGATTTCTGGGGCGTTTTTGTTTTATTGATTGTTTTCTAATCAAACCATACAGAAACATATTCTGTTTTTCGAAACTTGCTATATGAATATATAATCAAAATTAGCTTTCCTGTCTTCATATCCGATTCCATTTAAACACTATAAGACAATCTATATTTTCGAAAAGTTTAGCACTCACGGTCTCAGAGTTTTTTGTTTCATATTCCTCTCCACGAGGAATTTTGCTTTCTTCCATTTAAAAGGGTTCCGAATTCACTTTTAAACTATGAGGTGATTCATCAGTAGACGATATAATTCTTATTCGTTTCCATTTCTTGGGAGCATTACTTACATTTATTCGCCGTAAAATGTCTACAATTAACTTTAAATAGTAGGTTTTTACATTAAACGTTTTACTTCATCATACCTGAACCACTATCTGAAGACATGACAAAATTACTTTGTGAACACGCTGACTTATACCACCATCAAAACGAACAATATCTGTATTTCAGTTAACAACTAAAAAATAAACACATTTTAAAGAGTTAATTTGCATGACATGCTGCTAATCTCTTCAGATTATGTTATTTTATTAAGATTTGATAAGTAATAACTGATAAAGATTTTTAAAATTTTTGACTTATACCACTTTTAAAACCAAGGGTTCATATGTATATGTACGTAAGTATTTAAAAACAACACCGTAATACAAGAAGAGCTTTGGCAACAGTATATCAAAATACATACATATGCTTAACCAACGGTACAAGCTTTTTTCTTTTGCTATATTTTAGAATTGACCTTGTAACGGGACATACATATATTCTCGGAATTTGCAAGAATCAAATGGTATTCTTGAGTAGTCTGTTTTCATGAAATTTTATCGGTTGTGCAAAGAATTGTGGTATAAATGGGATATGGGATGAAAGAGGAATATCTCCAGAATTTCCTTTTGTCACTTCACATATTCAGCCTTATGCGGGAAATACATTTGCAAAATTCTGCATGCAGAAAAAGAAATTGTACTGAGTTGACAGTTCAAATTCTGCACCTCAATGCAGCCTTCATGGCATGTGAAATTTGAATTTCTCTGCGCAGAGCCCAAGTTGGCACCATTCAAATATTTAATTTTTGAGAAATGTCTGGCAGCTTTCTGAATTGCCCTTAGCTGTTCTCTTTCTCTACTGCTAGCTAGTAACAGTTAAGCTCCAATTATGCAAAATTTTTTTTTAAAGGGTTTAATAAAAAAATATTTTATTTTATTTACAACGTAAAAACTTGTTTAACTTTAAATGCAATAGACAAACCAAATATTTTTAAAACAAGTACGATATGAGGGTAATTTTTGTCACAAAAATATAACTAACAGAAAAACCTTATTTTGCGAATTTATGTAATACTAGCACACCCGGCCACACGTTTTTGTAGCTAAGGTATACATTAAATTAAATTGGTCTAATCTTGGCTTCGGCGACGATATTGATTACTCGAGGTTGATTTATGTTTCGCAGCATGATGACAACTCACACTACCTTTAATTGCAAAGTGAGTGGTGATAGTACAGGAAATTTTAAATAGTTTGGGATAATTGACTACGTCATCCTGGTTTGTAGCTGTGTCAACTCTCTTGGACCGAAATTCTAAATTGTCATCATCGATATCTATTTTTTTACCACCAATATAGGTCATTCAATCAGTCATCTATGGTTATCATATTGAGGTTTCATGTCAGGAAAACTGAATTGGTTCTGGAATTACATCAGCCCTCATATACTATATATGATGATTTTCAATTGGACTTTATGCCGAATATATAGGTGAAATGGTGTGTTCTTCTTCTTCTTGACTGGCGTAGAAACCGCTTACGCGGTTATAGCCGAGTCCACAACAGCGGGCCACGCATCTCTCCTTTTGGCAGTTTGGCGCTAATTGGTAATACCAAGTGAAGACAGGTCCTTCTCCACCAGGTCCTTCCATCGGAGTCTCCCTCTTCCTGGGCTTCCACCAACGTGTACTGCATCGAAAACTTTCAGAGCTGGGGCAATTTCCTCCATTCGTACAACATGACCCAGCCAGCGTAGCCGTTGTCTTTTTATTCGCTGGACTATGTCTATGTCGTCGAACAACACATACAGCTCATCATTCCATCTTCTGCGGTATTCGCCGTTGCCAATGTTTAAGGGACCATAAATCTTCCGCAGAACCTTTCTCTCGAAAACTCATAGTGCCGTCTCATCGGTTGTTGACACCGTCTACGCTTCTGCACCATAAAGTAGGACGGGAATGATGAGGGACTTGTAGAGTTTAATTTTTGTTCGTCGAGATAACAAATTTGTATGTTATCTTAATAAAATTACATCAATAACTTGCGAGAGTATAAAATGTTCGGTTGGACCCGAACTTAGCCTTTCCTTATTTGTTACAAAATGTTTTGGGCTATCGACACAACCTTATAAAATTGAACAATAACAAAAATATTTTAACAAAGCAACAATGACAACCTTCAAAATATTATTTTTTTGTTTTCTCTATTTATATTTTTCTTGTCAACTCGAATAAAATTCACTTTCTAATCGTTTTCTGGCCTTCCACGAATATTTCAAGACTAAAATTAGCCAGATCGGTTTGGCCGTTCTCGTTTTTTTGCGGCACAAACGAACTGTAATTAATTTTTATATTATACTAGCAGACCCGGCGAACTTCGTACCGCCTTAGTGTAAATTTGATGCACTACTTTATTTTGTATAGCTGACCTATCTTATGTATGCGTACCTATTCAATTTTAACTGGAATCTATAATATCCTCCATATAAAAATGAATACCTATAACAAATTGTTTGTATGGGAGATTAGAAAAGTGTGAATTTTAGACATTTTCAGGCAATTTTTCTAAAATTTTATCTCCGTAAGAACCATTCTCAAACCCCCTGGAATACACACAAAAAGAATCAGCCAAATCGGTCAAGCCGTTTTAATGCTAAGTCGTGACAATGGAAAACGGGTTTCATTTTTATATATATAGATTATTATCAAGCGACAATTATTTTTAATTCCGCACAGGACCATTCAAATATTTCAAAATTTTTAACTCGTGATATCTTTTGAATGGTATGTCAGAATCTAATAATTCAAAAAGTTATATAAAGGTTTTGAAGTATTTTTTTTACATTATCGAATTTTTGGTAAGGAACCATATTTTTTTTAAACTATATATAGCCTATGTCACTCAGGGATAGTAGTTTCGGAGCCTATTCGAGACAAACAAACAAAAAAACAAACATTTCCTCTTTATAATATTAGTATAGATTATTATCAAGCGGCAATTATTTTTAATTCCGCACAGGACCATTCAAAAATTTCAAAATTTTTAACTCGTGATATCTTTCAAAAATTCAAAAAGTTATATAAAGGTTTTGAAGCGATCTTAAATAATAAATCATTTATTTCGATAAGGATTAATACTAAGGTATAAATAAAGAGCCTTTTCAAGTAGTGGTATTTCAATTAATTTTTTTATATAAAATCGCTTATTGTGACAAAACTATAATAGTTTTTTGTAGATAATGATAAGTTCTACAAAATTGTAGTACATCACTTTGTTATATCTTCAATCGTTTTCGCAGCATTCGCGATTAAAGAAAGTTTTTTGGTATATTTTTTACATTATCGGATTTTTGGTAAGGAACCCTATTTTTTTTAAACTAAATATAGCCTATGTCACTCAGGGATAGTATAGCTTTCCAACGGTGAAAGAATTTTTACAATCGGTTCAGTAGTTTCGGAGCCTATTCGAGACAAACAAACAAAAAAACAAACATTTCCTTTTTATAATATTAGTATAGATTATTATCAAGCGACAATTATTTTTAATTCCGCACAGGACCATTCAAAAATTTCAAAATTTTTAACTCGTGATATCTTTTGAATGGTATGTCAGAATCTAATAATTCAAAAAGTTATATAAAGGTTTTGAAGCGATCTTAAATAATAAATCATTTATTTCGATAAGGATTAATACTAAGGTATAAATAAAGAGCCTTTTCAAGTAGTGGCATTTTAATTAGTTTTTTATATAAAATCGCTTATTGTGACAAAACTATAATAGTTAGAGGTATGATGTCGCGACGTTTTTTTTTTGTAGATAATGATAAGTTCTACAAAATTGTAGTACATCACTTTGTTATATCTTCAATCGTTTTCGCAGCATTCGCGATTAAAGAAAGTTTTTTGGTATTTGGTAAGGAACCCTATTTTTTTTAAACTAAATATAGCCTATGTCACTCAGGGATAGTATAGCTTTCCAACGGTGAACGAATTTTTCAAATCGGTTCAGTAGTTTCGGAGCCTATTCGAGACAAACAAACAAAAAAAACAAACATTTCCTCTTTATAATATTAGTATAGATAGTTCGGTTCAGTAGTTTCGGAGCCTATTCGAGACAAACAAACAAAAAAACAAACATTTCCTCTTTATAATATTAGTATAGATTATTATCAAGCGACAATTATTTTTAATTCCGCACAGGACCATTCAAAAATTTCAAAATTTTTAACTCGTGATTTCTTTTGAATGGTATGTCAGAATCTAATAAATCAAAAAGTTATATAAAGGTTTTGAAGCGATCTTAAATAATAAATCATTTATTTCGGTAAGGATTAATACTAAGGTATAAATAAAGAGCCTTTTCAAGTAGTGGTATTTTAATTAATTTTTTTATATAAAATCGTTTATTGTGACAAAACTATAATAGTTAGAGATATGATGTCGCGACGTTTTTTGTAGATAATGATAAGTTCTACAAAATTGTAGTACATCACTTTGTTATATCTTCAATCGTTTTCGCAGCATTCGCGATGAAAGAAAGTTTTTTGGTATTTTTTTTACATTATCGGATTTTTGGTAAGGAACCCTATTTTTTTTTAAACTAAATATAGCCTATGTCACTCAGGGATTGTATAGCTTTCCAACGGTGAACGAATTTTTCAAATCGGTTCAGTAGTTTCGGAGCCTATTCGAGACAAACAAACAACAAAACAAACATTTCCTCTTTATAATATTAGTATAGATTATTATCAAGCGACAATTTTATTTTAATTCCGCACACGACCATTTTGTGGGGAGCCGATAGGGATGCAAACGATGTATCGATATTTTTGAAACATCGATGTTTTCGTCAAAAAGCATCGATGTCTCGAATCTATTTCCTGCAAGACAGGTACCGGCGAATTCTTCGGTGAAAAGTCAGGGAGCGGTACCCGCAGTTTCAATGAAAGTTTCTATGCAATTCTTAAGGGCGAATTGACAAAAGTACCCGAAACTATTGTGTACGTGTGATCGTTCATCCCTTTCTTGCACATTACATTCATCATTTAACAATTTATATATACCTCTTGCACAATTTGGGGAATGGTATTGGTACAATCACGGATGAAAGACCCACAACTGCGAACCAAAACTACACGTGCACTTTCAGTACTGCGACCCACAAAAGCCCAGAAACTATACCCGCTATTTTCGGTTAGTTCTACCAAAATCCCAAATGAGAATTTAATAACAAAAGCATTAATTATATTTCATATTTATTTAAAATATCATGCCATTTAGGTGTTTATTATTATATTTACTTTATAAATGTATTATCGTACTACACAATATCGATTAAAACTCTTAAGGGTTTTTACTTTGTGTTTTATTTATTGTTGTAAAATTGTTACTTATTTATAAAACATTTATAAAATATATTGGTATACAGCATTTTTAATTTTTCCATCTGGCGCGTAAATGAATAAGCACCTTGGTGTTCCCACTCTCGAGCATGCGACGAACAATTAGCCGTGGGAGAAGCACGGTTCTTCCAAATTGACGCCGCACACTTGAAACGTTTGCCCTTGCGATTTGTTGATGGTCATCGCAAAGGCAAGACGTACTGGGAACTGCAAGCACTTAAATTCAAACGGCATGTCCGTTGGAATCATGGGAATGCGTGGTAAGAGTACAACTTCACCTGCTGCCTTGCCATTTAGTATTGTAGCTTCAATCAAATTTGGCCACAATTTTTTTACTAAAAGTCTTGTGCCATTACACAATGTCGGTGGCTTCAGGTTTCGTAGAAGTATAATGGGTGAACCGACTTTCAGGACCAAACGATGCGGTGGCACACCGGGGGGATCCAAAGAATTCAAGAATTCAGTTGGATAATTGACTACTTCATCTTCATTCGTTGACGTGTAATTTTTCGGTGCCAATATTGCGCGTTCACTTAATATTCGGAAATACACTTTCAATCAATTCTTCGTTCAATTGTAAAAGTGTACAAAACTTTTTCGGCAATGTGATCAAACCGGTATCATCGATTGGTAATTTGCCTTAGCCAATGTCCAACAACTGCTTCGAAAACACCGCTGCGGATCGATCGATTTGCAATTGGACCTGCATGTTCACGGTTAAAGTCAGCCTTTGAACATGTCTCCACAAAACTGGCGATTTTAAACATGCGTTTATTTCATCGGCAGTAGTTGATCGAGGAATGACTGGCAAAGTTTGCCGAAAATCGCCGGATAATAAGACTAATGCTCCGCCAAAAAGTTGTTGCTTTTGGCGTAAATCTTGCATTGTTTTATTGAATGCTTCTAATGACTTTTTGTTAGCCATTGGGCACTCATCCCATAGAACTATTCCAGCTCCTCGCAAAACTTTTGCTATTGCTGAATTCCTCGATATGTTGCACGTTGGTGTTTCAACGACTTGGATGTTCAACGGTAATTTCAATGTGCTGAATGTGCTGTTCGACCGCCATCAAGCAGAGTAGCAGCGATGCCTGACGAAACAATTGCCAGCGCAATTTTCTGCTGTGACCGTATAGTAGCAGGAATCAAAGATATCAGAAACGTTTTCCCTGTACCACCGGGCGCATCCATAAAGTAGAATCCACCGGCATTTTTGTCAACCGCTCGTATAATCTTATCATAAGCATTTTTCTGCTGAATATTCAATTTGGTAATGTTAGCTTGTTTGAAAGCACGCAATTCATTGCAATCGTATTGTTGTTCACGTTGAAGCTCATGATCAGCATATCAATCGCTGAACGATTGGGCGCAGTTATGCCAAGTTGCGCTATTCGCAATTGTAAGGCACAGATCTTCAACCAATATCAAAGCATCATTATACATTTGTAATGTATATAGCAAGTGTGCGTCCGATGCTCGATTACGCGCCAAAATTATTAAGTCCTTGGTCATGCAGTCTTTGTACTTATTCCACAGTTCTTGCGGATGACGGAAGGCTTGTATATATTATTATGGCGAATAGTACGCGTATTTGTTTTGGATGAGATGTGAGTGGTGCGTCATGAAGTGCGGTGTCCCAATGCATATCATCTTCTAACAAATGCAATCGCTGACATGCTTCACCATACGTCGCACACAACTGACCGTCAACAGTTTTCAAATCATCAAATGATCTTGGTCCGCGCACGTTGACTAATAGCAGACGCAAATAGAAACATTCGGCGTTGTTCGGATGGATGGTGTAAATGCGTCCCATGGCATCAGTTTTACGGACATTTGGATAACCGTCAACACGCTCCCCTTGCTTTCGTCGCTGAAATGTTTTCGATGATGGATTCCAAGTGAAATATTGTGGTATTTCGGAATATAGCAATGTTCTTGCAAATTCATCGTTTTCACACAACTCGAAAAAGGTAGTTAGTGTTTTCCCCGGTGGTCGTACTGTTGTACATTGTCTGCAGTGAAATAAACGCGTTGACCATTTTCGAGATGAACTGCCAAATGAAGGCATTTGACAGGACTGCCAATCTTGCGGCAAAACATTATTTCATGAGAATTTGTATAAGCGGGATGTATCATTTTTTTTTTGTTTTTTGCAAAACGTGCAATGATACACACATTAAATTTCTTATGTGCACCCTCCAAACAGACCCCAATCACCCCTGAAAATTTCATTGAAATCGGGCAAACCGTCTAGGAGGAGTATACGAACAGGAAGTTTTGCCACTTAATTTTATATATATAGATGTAAAACGTATTGAATATTTGAACAATTTTTGCTATCTGACAAAGACTGGAGGAAGAGTGGCAAATGTCAAATACTCCGAGCGGCCTGGAAGTGTAAGCTGCGCACATTATGTGAGAACTATTTTGGTTTCTTTAGGAGATTTGGAAGATCTGTTCTTTCATTAATTTCATTAGTACTAGATTCGTCCATTTTCTGGGAGGAGGGTTTCTATAAAATATAAAGTAAAATTAGAATTTTTACAACATAAAAGTTGGTAATAATTACCTTATGCTTCAGGAATTCTAAATCTAGCACTGGCAACGTTCTAGTCTTAACATCCATGCTCTTGCTGTAGTATTTCCATTGAACTAATTTCGGTGAATCCATGTCCTTGTATAGCGATACAACAACGTTATGATTGCTCAATACAAGGTGAAAATGAATCAAAAAAGTCCTCCTAATTAAACATACAAGAAGTTTTTAAATTTTTATGATCACAAACATTCACTTAAATTTACCCTTTAATTTCTGTGCTTTAGCTGCTAATGGCACGGCCAACTGAGGTGCCGGTAAGTTCAAAAATACTGCAACTGCTTTGCTCTCTAGATCATTGGCAAAACTCAGTTTATACACGTCGCGATGATAAACGGTTACAAAAGCACCCAAACTACGTGATTCCAATTCTTCACTTGCTTGTGTTGACCAAAAGGTTTAATTCCACGTAAAAAAAGCGACATTAAACCTAATATCTGGTGTCTAAATGATTTGTGTTCCATGTAGCAGCGTTTGCATCCATAGTTTTGGATTTGCTTGCAGCACATATTCCATCGCTTCGAAAGTTCTACGCTGCTACAATAAGTGACACCAATAAGTTTGCGTACCTTTAACGCGCCATATGAGGTTGAAATATCTGTGTGGAAAATTAATTAGAATTTAAGGCAAGCTAATATATTCAACAATTATTTATGTATTAAATGATTTCGCCATTGATGTTGACCATTGTTGGCGTAGCTTCTATTTCGTGCTTCGAATTGACAGTGCAATGAAGTATTTCTGTATCACCCTCTTCATTTCCATATTTTGGCTTTAGAAAACTTTTATTTTACGTATTACTTATTTAAAAATGCGTGCTTTAAAAATTTAAACTTTAATTAGGCTGCAGATCACTGAATTAAATAAAGCACGCAAAATAATACTTCACAAGCAGCCATGATATAGCTCAAAACAAAACTTGTTCAAACACGAGAACTTTGGTTGTTTCTTTCTATCATTCAGGGTGCTGTATGAGAGAAGAGTTGAGTTAAATGTTTATGCACATTTCGCCCTTTGTTTCGTATGTGTGTATGTAGTGGTGTTATTAAAATTTCTTTGAATGTGTTGGAGTTTCAGTACCCATGACTTGCGGGGTTTGGATACGCTTTATTACATTGGAATTCAATTTTTGTAAAATACGGAGATTATGATTTATTTATAAAATTTAATTCTGGCGTATGCTACTGCGTTAGATCAGAGATTCAAATTACTGCATTTTAAAGATGCTATGGCTAAAAGAAATACGTTTTTTTGTTTCATAAAAAAATCAAAGAATCGCGCTGATACAACGGAATCTTCGGATGAGTGTGAAACAGAATACTCGTTTGATATTTGGAACCAGAATAAATATTTGGTCCACCTCAAATTTTGAAATGTAGGCTGTCAAATTTATCTAAAATTACAGGGACGGAAGGTTGAAGAGAAAGTGTATCTCGGTTGTTACCGACTGTTTTCTAAACCCAGGGCAACTATTACGCAGAAGTAAAATCGAAAAGAAACGACAGTGAAAAAACTTCCCATGTCGTTGTTTTGAAATTCTGTTATTTATTGGGAAAAAACTTTAACAAACTTATAATGCCAAGTGAAATAAAATGTATCAACTTAAGACGTACTACATTTCATTTATTTATGCTTCTGCTTCTGTATCCCTTAGCTTTTCATACTCAATTTAAAATAAGTTAAAAAAGTTCAAAAATACATCGAGGTTTCAATGTATCGATGTTTTAATGGTCGATGTTTTTGATTTCGATGGGTTTTGAAGAAACATCGGAACATCGAACCATCGATATTTCATTTCACGATGTTTGCATCCCTAGGAGCCGACCGCGCGAGTGATATTAACCCCCTTCCCGTACCTCCGTGCCCGAGTGAAGCCTACAACTCTACACCGCATAGTTAGCCACCAAGCGACTTTTAAAAATTTTTAACTCGTGATATCTTTTGAATGGTATGTCAGAATCTAATAATTCAAAAAGTTATATAAAGGTTTTGAAGCGATCTTAAATAATAAATCATTTATTTCGATAAGGATTAATACCAAGGTACAAATAAAGAGCCTTTTTAAGTAGTGGTATTTTAATTAATTTTTTTTATATAAAATCGCTTATTGTGAAAAAACTATAATAGTTAGATATATGATGTCGGGACGTTTTTTTAAGATAAATACATTATCGGAGTTTTGGTAAGGAACCCTATTTTTTTTTAAACTAAATATAGCCTATGTCCCTCAGGGATTGTATAACTTTCCAACGGTGAAAGAATTTTTCAAATCGGTTCAGTAGTTTCGGAGCCTATTCGAGACAAACAAACAACAAAACAAACCTTTCCACTATATAATATTAGTATAGATAATTTTAATTCTAAAATTTTAAATACAATTTGCTTAAAAGATTTATTCACTTATAATTGCCCTTGGCTGCCTCAAATTTATTACCTTTTCTAACAATTCTAAAACTCGAAAAATTCCATTTCACGTGCGGGTTCTTTTGTGCTAAAATATGTATTATATATGACTAACACTTATTATTTGTCAACATGGAACTCTTTTGAGAATTGTGTAAAAATTTAAATACTTATTTAACAGCCCTATTCTCATGCCCTCACAAAAATCACCACACTCACTATTGTGAGGTTTTTGGATTTTGTGATGGAGAAAATTCAAAAGCTCAAATGCTCACAATTTTCTCAAATATCTGTGACGTGTGAAAGCAGCCATCACAATACAAAAATATTTGTGTTTGTTTTGGTTTTTAGCAATATTTGTAAACAAATGTGTAAATATTTGCGTGCTATAACGAGCATGGAGGAATTGTTCTTTGAAAAAAATGGCCTCTATAAAAGTTCAGTTATCGATTAATTGTGTTTAACCGAATCTGGAGCAATATGGACGTACCTTGCATTTTCATTTGTTGAGCGATTTGCTGCCAACCACATCTACGATCCGATAAGGACGCATTATTTTTGTAAAGCAAAGGACACTGACGCACAGCCTCTATAGACGATGATTTACACCCAGGTTATTTTTATACTCTCGCAACAAATTTGCTACGAGAGTATTATAGTTTTGTCCACATAACGGTTGGTTGCAAGTCCAAAACTAAACGAGTTAGGTTATATATATCTAAATGATCAGGGTGACGAAAAAAGTTCAAATCCGGACATCTGTCCGTCCGTCCGTGCAAGCTGTAACTTGAAGTAAAAATTGAGATATCTTGATGAAATTTGGAAGACGTATTTCTTGGCACCATACCACGTCCACAAAATGGCGATAACCGAAAATTTGGTACAAAGGATTGTTCTAGGAAGGGGCATATTTGGCTGCATATTTGCGAATTGGGCGTGGCCCCGCCTACTACTAAGTTTTTTGAACATATCTCGCAAACTAATTAAGCTATATAAAGGAAACTTTCTAGAGTCGTTTCTTTAAGGTACTACCTTATACCGTTCAAAAATGAAGGAAATCGGGTCATAACCACGCCCACTTCCCATACAAAGGGTTTATTGAAAATTACTAAAAATGTAGTAAGTTCAGTAAAGAAACCCACCAGAAACCTTAAATTTCATTGTGAAGATGGTACAGAAGAGCTGCTCTCAAAATGGTATACAAAATTGTAAATGGGCGTGGTTCCGCCCACTTATGGGTCAAAAACCATATCTTCCTTACTTGTTTTATAATTCTTTTGTTTTTTAACTTTCGACTGTAAATACGCAATTTCATTTGCTTCATTTGTTTACAAATTTTACATCAATTTGTATTTATTTTGAATTTATTTCTTTTGAAACAACTGTTTGACAGCAAAATGCTTTTCACCTCAATTGGTGACTTTTTTAAGCTTTTTTCTTATGAGGTTCGAGCCAGAATAGACTCACAAAATATACGTCACAAGAAACCTCACAAATTTTTCCTCACAACTCAGTTATGAGGTTTTTGCAGAATAGGGCTGTAAAGCTAAGCAGATGATTGTGCATATTTTTTTTTTTATTGAAAGAATATTTTGGCATCGATGCAATATCGAAATATTCAATATCATTCATATCGGAAAGAACAAACCGAAGGTCTGAAGATCAAAAATTATTTCACGTATTTTTTAGCTGTAGAAGATTGTGCAGATCTGCATGTAGAATATCTGCTCATGTAATTCCGTCATTATTGTAAGCTTCATGTGAATAAAGCATTCCCATGAATTTTTATTTTTACACGAAAGGAAAATTCGTATTATGAATTTCTTGTGAACCAAAACTCATATTCGAATTTCGGAATTCTATCACACATGTTTTTGTTTTGATCTTTTTGTTGATTCGTCTTTGGAAATTCATTTTTGTATATTTATAAAAAGGAAGTCGGACATTTTAATACCCGTGACATGTTAAGCGTACATATATAAATTATCCACATAATAATTTTCTGACTGGCCCGACTTGCGTCCAAAAAGGATGTAATGGCATATTTGAAGGAATAATGTAATAAACAACTTGAACGGACCCAAAAAAACCCCTGAAAACTCATGTTACTATTGCGGAATGCATGTACTTTCTCCTTATTTCCTCAATGAAAGCTCTTTACTATATCAGGAATCGCCACCAAAACCTTCAACTGTGTTTTGTTAATAGACCTTAGGCAAGGTTTTATGGCTATTCCTCACAAGAGGCTGTTCCTTAGACAATGAGGACAGTCCTTTGTGAAGTCAGAAAAAAAAACCCTAACTAGATATTTAGACTCGACATAGTACCGTGAACCTACTACAAATCTGCATAATTTAATTACTTCTAAATTTGCTAATTCGCGAGAATGTTCCAAAACGTGAGATCCAATGAATTTTAGTCTCAATCTTGTAAAGACCGAAGTGTTGAAATTATTACACTTTGTCTTCTTCCAGGCAACTATTGGAGCTTGAAGCTGATTCAATTTTGAATGGGACAATGACTCCTACAACTAAGGAAGTATTACAGAGGGCGAATAATTCCCTAGGCATCTTACGATTTTCCTATTGTCAAAAGGATCTTGCGACTAAGCAACGCTTGCACATCTCAGCTGAAGCCCAACTCTCTAGTAGAAAACCACAAGAGGATAGGTGGTGCTCCTACTTGTTCTCATTCTACTGTAGTTATGACTGACGTGCCTAGCCTTGAAAACTCATCAACCTTACGTTATTACCCAGGTCTGTGTCCTGGCAAATTAGTATAATTGTGAATATCTAACTGGTATCGACTGAAAGTGAGGGAAGACATTTTTTCCAGTCTCGAACGCGTAGTCAGCGAGCACTTACTACCAAACTCAAATGTAACTTCCCTGAAGGATGATAAGCTTCGAAACAATAGATCCGCCGCTACCAACTTGCGCTTTAAAAACGCTTAAAAAGTCGAGAAGCCTATTAAAGCCACCACCCCACATGGATCCTACCGAATACTTATTTAATTTTCGTTTTATATAGCCAAAGAACTACTTAATATACGTAGACCTTAGTTCATATCAAAAATGTTGTTAAAATGATTTAAATTGCCAATATTGATACTTGTTCCCTACAATTGATTTTGTGAACAAATATTACTGTTTCACATGAACAAAATTACATTTACAATTAAGGAGATTTTCCGAAGATGTGATATTTTCCTCATGTGAAATTCATGATATGAAAAACACAAATGTGTGGGTTTTTTCATTGGGAATGTCGTTCACATGACGACTTTCTTCCAAAATAACCATCGATGAGCTAAAGCCAGGGATGACTGGGGGTTACTTTCAAAGGATATTCTGTAAATGACGCTGACTGTTTGTTTGATGACAGGAGATATTTCGTCATTCACCTCCAGACCCATTCGCTACGCTTTCTTATCCAGGCGGGAAAAAGCAGAACTAATGGCGCGGTTGTTGCTTCCGATGATATCAATATGGATTGGGCAGAGCATACTGAGATTCCAATCGTCAGGCATGCTTTCTTCCGACTTCTGCATAGAAGCTGATGCATCCACCTTATTAGTTCTTCGCCGCCGTATTTGAATAGCTCTGCCGGTAATCTATCGGGCCCCGCTGCTTTGTCGTTCTTCAAGCGGGTAATTGCTATTCGAATTTCTTCATGGTCGGGTAATGGAACATCTGTTCCATCGTCATCGATTGGGGGATCGGGTTCGCCTTCTCCTGGTGTTGTACTTTCACTGCCATTCAGCAGCTCGGAGAAGTGTTCCCTCCATAATCCCAGTATGACCTGGACATCGGTTACCAGATTACCACCTTGGTCTCTACATGAGGATGCTCCGGTCTTGAAACCTTCGTTAAGTCGCTTCATTTTTTCATAAAATTTTCGAGCATTACCTCTGTCTCCAGCTTCTCAAGCTCTTCGTACTCACGCATTTCTGCCTCTTTCTTTTTTTGTCTGCAGATGCGTCTCGCTTCCCTCTTTAACTCTCGGTATCTATCCCATCCCGCACGTGTTGTGGTCGTTTGCAACGTTGCGAGGTAGGCAGTCTGTTTTCTCCGCTGCGAGACGACAATCCTCATCGTACCAGCTTGTTTTTTCTCGTTGCCGAAATCCAATTGTTTCGGCTGCAGCGGTACGCAGTAAGTTTGAGAGGCCATTCCACAGTTCCCTTATACCGAGATGCTGATGAGTGCTCTCAGAGAGCAGGAGTGCAAGTCGAGTAGAGTATTTCGTGGCTGTCTGTTGCGATTGCAGCTTTTCGACGTCGAACCTTCCTTGTGTTTGTTGACGGCCGTTCTTTGCTGCAACCAGGTAATGGTCCGAGTCTGTATTTCGTCCTCGGAGCGTACGCAAGTCTAAATCACAGGAGACATGTCTTCCGTCTATCACAACATGATCGATTTGGTTACGCGTGTTTCGATCAGGAGACAGCCAAGTACCTTGATGTATTTTCTTATGCTGGAATCTGGTACTACAGACGACCATATTTCGGGCCCCAGCGAAGTCGATCAGCCTCAGGCCGTTTGGCGATGTTTCGTCATGGAGGCTGAATTTTCCGACTGTTGTGCCAAAGACACCTTCTTTACCCACCCTGGCGTTAAAATCGCCAAGCACGATTTTGACATCGTGGCGGGGGCAGCGCTTACAGGTGCGTTCTAGGCGCTCATAGAAAGCATCTTTAGTCACATCGTCCTTCTCTTCCGTTGGGGCGTGGGCGTAAATCAGCGATATGTTGATTGTTTTGATGCGAATTGTGGCAAGACGTTAATCCACCGAGGTGAATGCCAGGACTCGAGACGGAGTCTCTCTCCCACCACAAATCCAACACCAAATTTGCGCTCCTTTATATTGCCGCTGCAGTAGATGTCACATGGACCCACCTTCTTCCGTCCTTGTCCTGTCCATCGCATTTCTTGGATGGCGGTGTTGTCAGCCTTTAGTTGTATGAGACATCAACCAGCTGACACTTTCCCAATTAAGAAGACGACAAGCGACGAGCGACATCTGTCAAATATTAAAATGCACGCGTTCTTATGGGCACAGATTTTTTTAACAACAGCACGACTTCGCGACAAAAAGGTTGAAGTCTTCGCTAAAACCAAATTAGAAATTTTCTAATTTTGCCGACGACAATGGCCGCTATAGAGCTGCCACTATATGACATGTAAAATTATTCAAAGTTCTAACATTTTTTTGCACAAATAATTTCACTTTAAATTAAATATGTATATTTTATTGAAGTGAAAGATTTTAGTACGGCAACAATGAAATTGCTGTTTGATATGTCGCTGCCGTCTTCAAAATGTTCAAGACGCTGGCGACATTTGTGATCAGCCGTCGCTACGTCGTGTCGTGTCGTCGTCTTTGTGTTCAGCACTTAAAACGTTTGCAGGGGTCGTCATCAAAAGGGGGGTGTCTCATCCGAGGCTTTCGTCGATTTTTCATTGGTACTTCGTTTTTATGTGGTGGGTCCCAAACCCTACGCACAACCGCAGAAGCGGGCTTCGCCTTCTCACTTTAGCTCGCCTTCAAACGGATGTCTGTTGGCTACCCAGAGGATACTTGGTCTAAAACCGGAAGTCGTGAGCTGCTTGAACCATGTGGAGAAGAATCGTTTCTGGCCACTCCCAAGTGAATGACAATAAAAAACTTTCCTCACTTGCGTGAACTTCTACACATGATCCCATCCTCCAATGAAATATAATAATCGATGGAGGTTTCAACATTTGTCAAGTCCAAAGAGACTACAATAAGATATATTCTCGAAGAAACAATTTTTAGTTCCCTGCTTGATATATGGGCATTTCCGCTAGAAGGTCTACCACAGATAAAATATTAAACATTATTAGAATTACAAAGTTTTTGCATATTTTCATAGGAAAATATCTAAATTTATTTTTATTAAATTATTTTTAAATTAATTCATAAGCAATTACGAGATATACCAAAGCCAAGTCGAATAGGAGCTACTTTTCTCATTTCGATTTTTCTACTACATTTGTCTTTTCGTCAAAATTGTTAAAGAAACATATCACGTATAATTTTTTGCTTTGTGCAAAATCCTTATAAGGGTACAAAGAGCAAATATGTAAATACATTTACATTAATTATTTACATATGAGCAAAAACCACACTTTAAATTCCACTAACTAGCTATTTAAATAGATTTTGGTGAAAATTATAGGCTTACAAATCAAGAGTGCTCATTTTATCAATGTTGTCAGAAGAAAATCGTTTGCCTTTAAAAGTGACAAGTTAACGCACGATAAATATCTTAACTAAAATTAAGAAATCCTTTAGTTGCTTTTCTAAAATATTTATTTTTTTATGTAACTGCTCTCAGTTTAAAATCAAATTTATATTATCAAGCTTGGTTGATTTTATAAAATAATTAAAATAGTCTTCATTAGAATATAATTTTTTTGCATGGAGCCGTCGATGGAGTGGGAGCAGTTATCAAACGAAAAGTCTAGCAGATAACGAAATCCAAAAATGTTTATTCCCGAGGACAACATTTTCTTAAAAAACTGTATTTCACATTCATAATACTATTATCATTTCATACTATAGAATTTAAAAAAAAAACAAACTATAAATTATTTTTGGATGAAATTCAAGCCATCTTTAAAGGCCATCAATGCGCAACATTTTACAATCAAAAACATTTGAATATTGCCTCACAATTCGCTGAAATCGACTTCCATTTTTTGTCCCGTGCGAATGCCTTGGTTTTTTGCAATTATCTGGAAAATGAAAACCGTTCCAAAATCAACCTTAACACTAAATGTAGAGCTAATGAAGAGCTATTAAAAAATCCTACTGTCAAAATTAAAAAAAACATTTTAGTTCATATTTTATTTTAGTTGAAAGGTGTACGATTGTCCCGTTCGACATGGCGGAATTGTCCATATGTAGAACATTCAATTACAACTGCAGGCACAAAACTTGTAGCAGTACGTTCTGAAAGTTTCCGATTTCGAGGAAGGGGAAGGCCTCCACTCCGCTGGAGGGACCAGGTGGAGAGCGACCTGGTTATTCCAACTGGCGCCGAACTGCGAGGGAAAGAGAGACGTGGCACGCTATTATCGATTTGGCTATAACCGGCTAAACTGTTTCAACGCCAATAACGTACATACCAGAGAACGTCAGGGTGTCACTTTTTAGGACCCGAATCACACTTATAAATGTGGAGTGCTTGTCGCACTCACAAACAGCAAGAAAAGAATAACACACCCAAACGCACAAATCGTTTCCGTGCTTTGTCACTCAGTCAAACAGTAAGCGTCGATTCTATTTCACCAGACGCCCAAAAATTTTGCGTAGATAAGTGAACGGCACAATGCACTCAAAGCAACGATAGATCACAAAAAGGAATGCGCAAAAATGAGCTGTGAGCGAAACACCCATGTTTTACAGTTATGAGATCGAGTGTCTTCAACTTTTATGCATGGAAATTTAAAATTGTATACTATTTTATTATTTAAAATTAAATACATAAGTACATATGAATATATAACACACAATGAAGCAGCAAAACGCGGCTTTTTATTTTCATTTCACATATATGTATGTATATGTGCATATTCAAAAACAAATATATATGCATGTATGAAGCTAATGTAAGAATAACAACAACACACATGTCTCTCACATATTGTTTGTCTCAATTGTTGTGCTCTCAATTTCGCTCATTCCTTTTGCTTTTTCGTCGGCCACGAAATCGGTTTCAGCTTGCGCGTATGAGCATGTTCTAAATTATCAGTACAAGGCAACAAGCCATATTTTAGTACACTTATTGTTAGGGTGTACCCTTGACGTTCTCTGATACATACATACGCCATAGAAATTAAATAGTGATGTAAGAATAAATGTACAATTGATAAATGTTTTTAAATATATACATCTAAGAATCATTGTGAGAACGTATTATCATATTCTTCAATATGGAAAACAAACAAACTTCCTTATACCTAAGACAGACATATGGTTTCAATACTATAATATGTACTACAATAAAAGCTCTAGAAACCATGAACCAGCATAGTGACACACTTGTAGTATATTGTACTATGTTTACATTCATCAGCTGATACAAATAAATTCAATCAAAATGTATTATGAATAACGGGCAGGAAAATTGATCCTGACTTAGTTATAACTTCAAGCAATCTTAAAATATTATCCAATATAATTATTACATATTACATATTATTACATACATATTACATATTTTTCACATAATTTTTTTTTTCAAATTTTGTTTTTTTGATTTCAATTAATTTTGAATTTAATTTTTTTTCTGTATGTCAAAATGTCAGAAAACATATCGTAGGCATAACGTGCAAAGGTGCTAAGTGCCATTTTTGAATTATTAAATAAAAAAAAAAAAACTGAATAAAAATTGAAGTTCAAAATTTTTTTTTATTTTTCTAACGCAGTTTTGCCAACTGATATTTCATTTAAGTACAAAAAAAATATAATAAAAAATTTAATGAGCGCCTTTATATAGGCCTTTTTTGGACTTGGCACATTTTCTGGAGTTATTTGCACTTGGATTTATTGGACTTAGCACATTTTCGAAAAAGAAATATTGCAGTTTTTTTTGCAAATGGCGTATTTTATTATCACAAAAAAATATTATACAGTCATACTTCGTTGCTGTCGTTTAAATGAATACATAAGTACTTAAATGGAAAATCTTTGTTTAAGCCTTAAACTTTAAGGTATCACAAAAAGTTAATATTTCAGTTCAGCCTTAATTCATTGCTGTTTAGAAATTATAAATGAAACAAAACAAAAAATATATTAAAAAATAAGAAGATATCACTCATGTGGCAGGTCGTCATAATATTGATGGTAGTCTCTTGGCAAAGAAGTTTTTAAATATTGCAAATCTGCGTATTTTCTTGCTGTTAATTTTCTTCTTTCTTGGTGAAGCTGTGGCAAATTAGACGAATTCGTTGGCACAACACCTCTGTCCACTCTTTGTTGTAAATAGCTCCATGGCTCGGGAAAACGCAATTTATAAAATATTTCCCTTTCCGGTGTGTATTTAATCGCACGAATTGCGGTGACTTTTGATCCACCCTTTCCGCGACCAGGAAGAATTGTTTTTAAAAATTGTATACCCTTGAAACATTTGAAAAAAGTATAATCCAAATACTCTACCATATAAGGTGTAGGTTTCTTTCGAGCATTCTGACATATTTGAGTATACTCTGCTGGTACATTAACAATTCGGTGTTTAATAACACGCTCGATAACTGAATGTACGCTGTCAGCTTCCATTTGGGTGTGCCCTGAGCAAAGCGTTACTCATAGAAACATTCCTATTCTGGTACGTACATCCATCACTATAAAGAATAATTTTCGTAGCAGCTGCATTCTCGGTAAGATTTGGAATTATTTTATTCTCGATGAAGTACACCCAAATGCTAGCAAATTCTTCGGCAGATAATCCACCTTCTACTTCGTTCCATATGAAGCAATAAGCATCATGATTTATCAAATTGTAAAACACCAAATTGTGGACGTGCAACCTCGTGCGGTTTTTTTTATTTTTTTTTAATCGATCCAAACAGGGTTAGATCGCCGAAAGGCAGCCCTTGACCGGATAAAATCCGGGTCAACTCCGGTGCGTAGAACCGGCTGCTGTGGGAGTCGTGCGGTAATAAAGGCTGCTTACTTGGGATTTTGGTGGAAGGTTTATTCGATTTTGTCCTTTTGTTTCTCTTCCCTAGCTTCATGTTTTTTGCCTGGTGAATATTGTAGACGTCATCCAAAATATCTCCCACAGTATGTCGCACACAGATTTCACACTGATCTTTTTTAGGGAAGAATAGACCAAGCTTTTGATCCGCAAAGGCGTTATAAAATGCTGAAATAGAGTGGGGGTTTTCCATGTGCATTACACCAATCCTCTACGTAAAATTCGAAGAGTTGTTTTTTTGACGACCATTCTGGCAAAAGATATTTTTTTTGAGTTGTTGCACGGCTATAATGTGATTCCATGGTTGGCAGAGAATTGAAAAACGAATTTAGAGATTCACGTGCAATGCTACAACTTTGTTGTGGTGCGTTCTGTGTAGTGTTTCTTGAAATCGTAGGCTGCTTAACCCAATTTAGCACCGTACGTCTGCCAATACTAAGAGTGTTCAAGAAG
This sequence comes from Zeugodacus cucurbitae, assembly GCF_028554725.1. NCBI lineage: Eukaryota > Metazoa > Arthropoda > Insecta > Diptera > Tephritidae > Zeugodacus > Zeugodacus cucurbitae. The sequence continues at coordinate 39,031,314 of NC_071668.1, forward strand.
CACGATTGCCGCTTCGTCAACCCCAAGTATCACAAAAAAACATCTAAGCGAAGTGTCGAATAACACAGCAGCTATGCCGTGTTACCTAGCAAAAAAGACAAAGCACACTTTAGGTAGCAATCACATTGTCATGTGGACTTAGCCCGCTCGATTTGACAGTTGCGGACTTAGCACTTTTGCACACCACTGCCCAAAATAGCTTTAAAATAAAGTAAACCATTTTTTTTTGTAGCTGATGTGTTTTATATTTATCTATCGAATCTCTTCAAAATATCAATTTTGACCATAAGTGGACTTAGCACCTTTGCACGTTAAGCCGACGATATGATTGTGGCAGAACACAACACCACAAAATTTCAATGGGTTCTAGAACTCTATTGTAGTAGGGAACACCATTTGCTTTCAAACAAAATTCGGAAAACCGGTGATACACATATGGTTTCTGAAGCATACTAAAATGTATACTACATGTCTGTCTCTGGTATTACGTGTTTGACTTTTCTATTATTGAATTTGTATACATTCTCATTTTCTGTCAGTAACGTAAACTTTTTTGAAAATATGTGTACGAAAGAGGGTACAACTTTTTCTACAATTCGAAAAAAAAATAAACTCGGTTAAACCAACACAGGTGTTAAGCAACAGAAGGGATTATCCTCAATATTAAAAGATGTACATATATGGTATCTGCAATGTGCAGCGCTCGTTTTCCTCATAATGGTAAGCACATTAATATTATAAAATATAAATGCGAAAAGTGATTTTTAAACATAGAATGTTTACTAAAAAATCTATATATAAAGTATGTGAAACAGCTTGTTAAAATTTTTGAATTTTGAACTTTAAGGTTGAACATCTAGAAAACTAAGCGTCTGCGGTACCTATAACACAATATATACTTTTTAATCAGTAGGACCCCCTCTTTCAAATGGTCCAGATCGCGGCACCAAAAAAATCGGAATTGTGCCGATAACACAATCTGAGCCATATATTCATTATAAATTTCATTTGATTTATGAAAATCATCAACACAAATGTTTAATCTATATGAATTTGTATTATGTAATGGTTTGCATGCATCGTTTAAATAATATATAAATATTGCGCAAAACCTTTCCCTCGAAAACCCCAAGAGTCGTCTCATCGACTTTGTCATCGTTCACGTTTCAACGCCATACATCAGGACGGGAATAATGAGCGACTTATAGAGTTTGATTTTGGTTCGTCGAGAGGGGATTTTACTTTTCAATTGCCTACTCAGTCCAAAGTAGCACCTGTTGGCAAGAGTGATTCTGCGTTTGATTTCGAGGCTGAATTTGTTGGTGTTGTTAATGCTGGTTCCCAGATAAACGGAATTATCTACAAGATAATGCAATGAGTTTGAGATGCAGTGATGAGTGCTCTCAGAGAGCAGGAGTGCAAGTCGTAGCTTGATGAATTTTCTTATGCTGGAATCTGGTACTGCATACAACCATATTTCGGGCCCCAGCGAAGTCGATCAGCTTCAGGACTTTTGGCGATGTTTCGTCATGGAGGCTGAATTTTCCGACTGTTGTGCTTAGGACACCTTCTTTAATAATTGCGTTGCGAAGGGTAATCGGTACTCTGTAAAACTTGCGAATTGTAGAAAATAAATATGTAAATGCTTTTTCGTTCACATATTTTCAAAAATGTTTACATTACTGCCAGAAAAATATGAGAATGTAAACAAATTCAAAAACAGAAAAGTCCAAACACGTAGGGCAATGTTCGGGTGTAACCGTACATTTTATACTATCATATTATTATATATTGTAATACTCAGAGGTAAGGAAATTTTTTCAGGTGTTGGTAAAATTTTATATTAAACCTGATTGAAGAATACGATAAGAAAATGTTTTATATACGGAATTCCAAATTGTATTTCTTACATCAATATGACAACTTTTTTATATTTCATACTTAAAAGTAATAATATTTTTAACTATAACAATACTTTGTTAATTATTATATTATGTTTATAGTCATATAAAGGCATTCTTACAACGATTCTTAAATATATAGATTTATCAATCGTACATTTATTCTCAAACTACTATTTAATTTGGATGGCGTAG